>NW_011948420.1:5319753-5325486 GCF_000503995.2 Ceratosolen solmsi marchali
TTTTTTTTTGTTTTTTTTTTGTTTTTTTTTTTATTATTAATTGCATAATTCCTTTTAATTAATTTGAGCTCGGTAAGAGAGAATTTGAATCCGTCATTTATGCCATTATTTACTGGTGTTGAAAAAAATTGAGAGCGTTCAAGTATAAAATACTTTATATTCAGGGCTACAAATATATTTAGAAGTTACACATGTACGCGTCTTGCGTTATTCTCTTCATGTTTGCGCGCATACAAAGTCTTGGCTGGAGCTAAATTTCATTAGCTTTATAAGCGTCACATAAGTTCGAGTAAATTACGGATGCTCATTCTTACCATTCCCTTGTCCTCTTCTCGTGCGCTTTCCTCTGCATATTTAAAAGAGATATGGAGAGCCTGAAAGTCGCGGTTGATCGTAATTTCGATGCTCTATTAACGATGATTGTCGCGAAGAAAGTTTAAGCGACACTCCATACATTCAAAGTAATGGGCTTAACTAATAGCCCTTAAAATTGTCGTATCAGATATATTTTTCAAGAATTCGCTTTGTCTTTTTATAACTGTTATGTAGCGAGTCACGTACGGTATTTTCGAAATACACACGACGATTCATACAAGTCTGCTGTCGTTAATGGGCAATTTTCTTTATAAAATTCTGTATGCCTTACCTCCGCATACAAGAATTTAGTTTTGTTATGACTTTGTTAAATGCTTTATTGTATAAATATAATAAAAATTCGAACAATATTCCCCAATTCAAAAATAAAAATAAGTATTTTAACAATATATTAAAATCTCGAATTAACATTATGATATATTTTCTTTGTTTTAATCTAATAATTAAATAATATTTTTAACGATCGTAGTTGGTTTTCAGTCGAATCGTAATGAATAGGATACTGATGTAAGAATAATAAAACTGGTATTTAGAATTTTTTCATGCAATTATTTCTAATCAAATTTATTGTTACAATTGAATAGAATATACGTATTGATAAATATTAATTCATTCGCACGAACAGATTGAATATTAAATTGAATATATATTAAAAAATTCAAAACATCATAAAACAACATAAGAGAGCATATAATTTTACAATAATAAAAGTTGATGTTTATTGTAAAAATTTTCAACTGCGATTGTATATATTTCTAAACTATTATATACTTTTTAAATACATTATAGACATATATATATATATATATATATATATATATATATATATATATATCGAATCGTATAATTTTATTTTTCTATCACGTTCCTTTATATCAACAATTTCATAAGATTTTACAGAATATTCACTAGTTTATATTATAAATATAAAGTTTTTTGTAGAATTGTTTTCATGATTTTATATAGAATAAATTTTTTTGCTTTGTGTAGCTTTGTGATCTGAATAATTATAACGGAGATCTTTTAGATTATATTTATAGGTATTTTGTGCTATTGCGAGTGACTTTATTTTTTTCTATTGAAATGACATTATCTAGTTCAATGCTAATACAATCGCAAAGATAGACAATTACATATTGTTTTGTTTTTATAATTATTCTTCAAATCAAGCAACGACACATGATAAATTTGATAAAAAGCTCTATTAATATTGTATAATTACATTTATATAAGCATTGAGAATTGTGGTCACATTGAATTACTCATTGCTATATGAATGTCATATGAATACATATATATATAAGGGCGTAAATATAGTCTAAATATTTCTTTAAACATCAAGGCAGCCGCAAAGGAGCGGGTGCTCTACATATTTGCACAGATCCGTTTATTTTTCCCTTCATACCTTCTCTCTCTCTCTCTCTCTCTCTCTCTCTCTCTCTCTGTCTGTCTGCCTGGTTATCTGTCTGCTGTGCGTCTGTCTGTATGTGTGTATCTCTCTCACACACATGCACACACACACACACACACTCTCTCTCTATCATTTGCGCTGTCCTTTTTAAGTTTGGTTAAAAAAAAGTAGGCAAACGAGCTGTGTAAAAGTGTTTCAAGTATAAGAAATATTGTTACGCACATTCGTGACACATGCCCAGCACATGCAGCCGATTTGGTTGGCTAATATCTATATACAGCCCAGCCTTTTTCTGGCTACTTAGAACGCAATGTTTGCCGTCTGTGGGATATCGTACGTACGAGCTTATAGATCTGCAGATGCAGCGTAATGAGGGCATATTAAGGGGCTCGCATATACATGAATTTCCGTATTTTCTTTCTTTTTTTTTTTATTCGGATTTGTCCTAAATTAATGGACATTCGTAGCATAGTTTTCAAGAGTCGCTAGATAAATAGCCTCTTGACATGACGCGTGCGCCTAGAGCTTTCGATATACATGACTCATGTGCATTTTAATAATTTCACGTCTTAAGACGAGCTAACGAAAAAAAAAAGAAAAAAAAAGAAAAAAAAACAATAGCTCCATTTAAAGTCTGCATATTTAACCTAAATTGAACTTTTTCATTAATACATACGTATTCTCTTACAGGCTTTCTTTCATCAATGCGATTAAGAAAATGCGTTTTTTGTTCTGGCACTGGAGCACATGAAATAATAACTTTTATATCGCTATTTTATGTTTTTAACGATGATTTTAATGTTATAATTGTATGTATCAATGTTTTTATGATGGAAATTTTTAATGAAAACCTTAGTCAAGACAATTTGCGAATTTTAATTTTCAAATTTCTCATATTATATGGCTTTGATTTGAATATATATTTGATTGAATATAATAATTTTTAATCCAAATATAGCCAAAACGGCGTTACATAATATAGTAAAAATTGTCAAACGAATAGAACGTATTATGAAAAATATCAGAGATTCTTTAAATATTGACGTGCCAAGTTTTTGACGCTCATTTGTTATCAGAGCAAACCTCCCTTTTTCTCTTTCTTGCGCAGCATGTCGAAAGTTTTTGAGTTCGTGCTTGTAACGCCGCGAGCGAAGATGGTCTCTTCTCTCTGTTTATGACATTCTGTGCTTGAACGATTTCTCCTTCTTCCATCTTTTTTCCTTTCCACCTCGACATTTATATCAATTTTGTCTCTTTGCTAACGTACTCCCGTCATCATCATCATCATCATCATCATCATCATCATCATCATCATCATCATCATCATCATCATCATCATCATCATCATCATCATCATCATCATCATCATCATATTTTCCCGAGGGAGACCAACCATTTTGTATACCAAAAGTACCTTTGATCCGCCGCGTGCTCGTCTTCGAAAAAAATAAGAAAAACTAAAATTGCTTCCAGCCATGAATGCAAAGAACTAGGGAACGATTAATACAGAATTCGTGAAAGGAAGCAAAGTGCGCCGAGGGTGTAAAAAGGGCGATTTGCATCGCGGTGGTGGGCCACGGGAAGAGGAAAGAAAATGGCGAAGCCTGTAGCGGTCGTCAAAATGAGGAGTAGCGCAGGCAAGGCTACAGCTACGGATGGTAGGAAACGGTCTTTGATCAGCGTAGGAAATTACCAATTGACGAGGGTGTTGGGAAAAGGCAACTTCGCGAAAGTCTTCGAAGCTGTTCACACTCTTCTGAACGCCCAGGTATTTCTGCTCTCCTCTATTAATGTGTTTAGGCTCTTAATCGTTCTCATTTCTACGTACGTGTTAAACACACTGATATAACCTTCAAGAAATTTACAGTTAACACTTCGTGACCGAAAATATTTCTTTACGAATGCAATTTTATTTCACTTCCACCGTTGGATCGTGAAACTCCATGGATGTCGTATTTTAAGTTGGACTAGACTTTGCAAATATACGAATTGAGGTATAAGTTGAGAAAAAAAAGGAAAAAAAAAAATAAATAAAACCATACATGCACCGGCATACCGATACATCAAATAAATTGCATTGCTAGGATTTAATTTTTTTCAAAGATTTAATTATTATAACAGACGATGTATGAAATATTTTTAATGTCATTTTGAATATATAATTAAAAAAATTTCTCTTTAAAATATACGCTCGATTAATGCTTTATAACCTTAAATTACTTTAGCATTTTTATTACTGCCTTAGACGATGAATAATAAAAGTAAAATAGAAAGAACGATTGCACATGTATAAATTAATGTGAAATTCAAAGTTGAAATAATTTTATAGCTGATTCAATCATTAATTAATGTTAATCAATTTTTGTCGTTGATCGTTTGATAATAATTTGCTAAACGTTGCACTATTTGTCATCTATATTGTCAATATTTTTATGCACTCCAACCACTTACACTACTTACCTATACAATTTTAGGCGAGAAACTAACCTGCTAATTATATTCGTATAAATCTGTTAATTATGAGGCTTCATCGAACGATTCAATGGAATTGCTTAATGATGCGTGGGATCTTGATGATCTAAGAGTCTCGTTGTTTATACGAAATATTAAAAATTAAGTAAGGCTGATACATTCGTATCGTCTCTCGCCTAAAAAGCACTTAAGCGAATTATATTTTATAAGAGGCTTGTGATCTTAGAACAGTAATGGTCGTAAATATTAACTATTGCCGATCGTGTAAAATGCATTGGCAATGGCCTTGTACGAGCCATCAAACACGAGTGTTCGAATAAAAAAGCTCGACGCAATGATTATGATGTAATCGCGGCTTAATCCGATACTCCGATACGAATGGATGAACAAGGGAACTCTTGTATTAACGAATAATAACGATGAAGATGTGTCCCCCGCGATGTCACGATCGTTGTTCATGACACTCGAAGGTGCAAAAACGCTCCACGATTTCCACGTAAAAACACGAAATTTTTTGACGAAGCACGATTTTTTACTTGATGAATAACGTTTTGCGTGGCTAATGCTGGAAGCATCGATGATGAGGGATAAAAAAAGTTTTATTCATTCATTTAATAGTCTGAATAAGAAGCGGAAAATATCTCGACGATATGATGATTGACAGCGCTGACGATTTGCAGACTCGTAAGAATAAAAGAAACCTGACTCTTTTTACAATCATTCTTGTTTTTATTGATAATTAATATACGTGAAATGCTTGAATTAAAATGCTGTTATTACACAACGATTGTCCCAATGTAGATTTTCTCAACACTGTGTGTGCAAATTAATAAAACAATTATGATCTCAGAATCAAACGATGAAAAATAAAACTATTCACAGAATAAGATAAAACATAATGGACATAATGGACAAAATGTCGTTAGAAACATTGATCGAATCTTAATAAATATTCATCATCTATCGATCGAATTATCCATCCCAAGTTCGTATATCAGAATATTACTGCTTATGCTCTCCGATCTTTCCTGAAATTTGCAAATGAACAATTTGTAAAATGTCCGTTAACTGTCTAGTTGTAACTGATGATTTAGAAAAAGTTTCATTTGCAGATCGATTTCCTCACCAACGACTAACATCATTAACTCAACGACCAATGGCATTAGGTATCCTCTGGTTAATATAAAAGCTCATTTCATAGCCATTAATAATATTCTTAAGCAGTTATTGTCCAGTGAAATACGTCAAGAGCACTGTTTCACAGTTTTCCTTTCATGGTCGGCGAACAACGAATCTCTCTTCTAAAGCATGCGCAGCCCGTCTTTAAAAACCCGGATTTCTTGAAATTCATAGGAAAGTGATTGATTTAGGGCCGGGCGCCAGGCCGATAGTGAAACATCGATGAAGTAAATCATAACAGGAAAAAGTAGGGCATGATAAGGTCAGCGCGTCACCTTTACGCTCGAATCGGCGCA
>NW_011948420.1:5325531-5344764 GCF_000503995.2 Ceratosolen solmsi marchali
TTTGAGAGCACAGAAAGAAAAAAAAAAAAAAAAAAAAAAAAAAAAAAAAAAAAGAAAAACAAAACAAAAAAAATCAGTGAGAGGCTCGCGCGTGCTGCGCATTGTCGAAATTAAATTGTTCCGCAGCGTGTCATCGGATTATCGCGTTCATTCGAAATGCCGGGCGTCTCTCGATCCGTTCGAGAGAGCATCGGCCGCCTTAAGGAATGGCGCGCCACGTTGTCTGGAAGACGTAGGAAGAGCCTCCCCGGCTCCTTTGTGCTTCTGAAAGTGATCCCCGTCTTCCATGCGCGTTCCATTTTCATCTGCGACAATTTCCCCAGCACCTTTCTCGGCCGCGTCTTTACCTGGTCTAGACTCTCCAGTTTCCAGTGGATGCTCGGCTTTTCCGCCCGCCCGTGTGTGAACAAATTCGACACAACGTGCAGTCTCTGTTGTCGTTCTCCCCCTGTCCTGGTGCTCTGCCACCTCGTCCTTCAAAGCCCGTTTTAAATCCCGTGAAGAGAGTCGCATAAGCGGTGCGCGACGCTCCTATCGGCTTGCGTTTTGCCTCATAAATTACTGGCGGGAGGGAGAGAGCGCTCGAGCGCCGCGTAAAGATCTTGAAAGGAGCTGATGCTTCTGCTGCCGATGCTCGAAGATGCGAGAAAAATGTTGTACGGTAATTATTGTTATGGCTTTACCTTCCCACCCCACCCATACCCCGCCCCTACCCCTCACCAGTACCATACCTACCCCTCGCCAAGCACCTCACCCCATCCCTACCATGCACGCGCATAACCGTGACAGAGTGAGATAGTAATCGAGAGGGAGGAAGGAAGAGATGGAGAGAGAGAGAGAGAGAGAGAGAGAGAGAGAGAGAGAGAGAGTTCATGGTTATTCGTAACACACCATGATGGAACCAAATGGCCCCCTCGTAAAATCTAGGAAATCCTACATTGTTTTCTTTGGCTCTTCTTTTCGCGCTAAGGTTGGTGGATGACTATGGAACGCCTTAGGGGAGGTCTTTTCTTTTTTCTTTTTTCGTCTCCAATATTGTGCCGTGCGGAATCGATGGCATCGTTGATGCAATGTAGGACTATAGTTGAAGTAGACAGAAGGTGTACGCGCCTTTCTTCGAAGGGCCCTTTCGATTTTTCTCTCATAGATGTTTTGATGTACCGCGCACTTTAGTCATTTGTAAACGCCTATTTTGCTATACAGCTTTCTGACATTATTATATTTTATACTTACTTTTATTTTTCAAATGGGCTTTAGCATTCCATAAAGTGACCTATGCTCTCATCTTTCGTCTCCTAACTTATGCTTTGATCGATACTATGACTTTTCATATTCTCCCTTATGCATCATAACTCAAAAGAAAGGCTCAAAAGAATTGCCGATCGTCACTTAATTACCTTTGTAATTAATATTTAATTATTCATCTGCTATATATATCTATATTTTTACACACATGTACTTAGATATATTATAATGCTATCAATTACGTTAACGCTGAATGTTTGTTTATTCAACAACATTTGCATTATTTGGTGTGTAGTATGATTCAACGTATTTTTAATACTCCCCGTCGAGATGTATGGTTTCACATTCTCAAAATATTGTCGAGTAACTGGTCGTTTTCTAAATCTGAATTAATACTGAGCTTTTCCATTTTCTATACAAATGAAAAAGAGAGATGTCATTCCAGTGTGTAATGGGAATTAGTAGCTCACAATCGTCTTATTTAAGGCATCGACAAAATATATTTTACTGAACCTGCAAAACTAAATCGCTGCTAATGCATTACCAATGAAGAGATTTATTTTCAATAAAGTCTTATTGTAATCCATTCTTATGGTATTATTTGCGAGTTACTATTAAAGTATATTTTTAATAAAATTGTTATAATGCGATTTATTGATTTCAATTCGATTCAATGATTTAGAAAAATAAATTATAATCAAATGATAAACGTAGTACTAAGGGTTGAATACAAAAGTAGGACATAATAGTCATTTAAAAAAAAAAAAAAAATAATTTCAACGCTTCAAGCATAAAATTTATTTAATAATTTAATTTTTTTATTGCATAATTGTGACCTTGTAAGTTTCAATATAAATGATAATAATTTGTCGGCAATGGCCCAGACTATCGCAGTAATCATTAAACAAAAAAAAAAACAAAAAAAAAAAATCACCTATAAAGTTTAGTTTTATATAAAATTTAAAGTATCATATTATTTATTACACACGGTAATTTAAAAATATGGAAAATTATTCATAACCAACATATGGTAAATTATGGATCATTATCCTTATTACTACTTTTTTAATGCATTTTTATCGTCGTTGTTAATCATTGTTTCACATACACTGATATTTCAAAGTCATTCGGCATTGGTTTGCGATATTATATTATTCTACTTTTAAATATATAATAAATAAATCTTTGAAGTTTTCAAGTTTTATAATTTGAAAGGAATTTTATATATTTTAAGACATTGAAGAATTGAAAATTGAAAATCGATATTATTAATTTTTATTACGTAAAATTGCTCATGAAAATGTTAAATTCTATATATTTTGCAAAACTTTCAGGAAAATCCATCAAATTGAAATATATAACTATCGTTTTATACTTGGAAAAATATGTTTCGATACAAAAAAATCCGCATTTAAAGCTTCAATTTTGTAAGCGATCGATCAAATGCCCCTGTCAACACGTGTTATTTCATAAATTTTTTGACTCCACGCTTAGTTTCAGAAACCGAATCTTAAAATACTCTCTCGAATATCAATCAAATAGCAAAAAAAAAAAAAAAAAAAAAAAAAAAAAAAAAAATAAAGATGAATCAATGCATTTGGAATTGAGAAGGAAATTTAATTGGTAACAATTCTACTCGATAATTTGAAGTCCAGCGAGACAATTATCAATAATTCAGAATGATTAAGAACTGAAAATAATCATTTTATAGTAATTAAATTTTTTATAATTGGCACAATTTAGCTAAGTAGAAACTAGCATCAAGTACAGATTACTGCAGCATTAGTCAGCGAGTCACTTAAGACAAAAAGCAATTGTTTTGTTCCGAGTTTCATTATAGTTATATATAGTATTAAAAAAATGATTTTCCTGACAAATGTATATTCTCGTTTCAACGCTCTGGCGTCGCTCACAATGCAATTCAATGAAATTCCAACGAGACCTTAGCCGATGATTCCAGTATGACGTTTTTGCTGCTTTCGACAAATTATGGGTTGGAGGAAGGTCGATCTTTTGGATTCGTAATTACGTTTCTCAATACACTCGTGCACGTCGTGCGTACGTATGTACTAATGTTGTATCTATATATTGTTATTATAAGTGCATATATGTGTATAAATATATTGATAGATGGTTGGATCGATAGATTAGATGGGTACAAAGAGCGGGAGAGATAGAGAGAGATAGAGAGAGATAGAGAGAGATAGAGTGAGAGTGAGAGAGAGAGAGAGAGAGAGAGAGAGAATAGGAGCAAGAAAGGGAGCAAGGATGCGCACGACCTTCGAAGAAGAACAATAGAGCAATTGCTACCGAGTGTTTGCTCGCTTTTTCCTTGCCCGTGTGGTTTATAATGCCAGAGCGCGATAACGTCGTCTTATCGAGAGTGCGCCCGCGCATCGGCGCATCTGTACGCCGCTATCTATGTGAGAGCGCTCGTGTGTATCGTACGATCGAAAATGAGGGCAATCCTTTCTTTATTATTTCGATGCGTTTGCTCGCTTGCGCGCGCGTGCTCCCACTCTTTTTGTAATTCTTATGCGACTTTAAACTGGAGATTACGAGCCAAGTTTCTTGACCAGAAGATTGCCGCATATAATGACGAGAATTGTAGTGTTTTGATTTACGTGTACTCGAGCTCAACATGGTTTACTTGCAATACGTCTCTTTTTGCAGCGATAGCTCTCGACGTATCTCTTTCTTTTGATTGAGTGTGTCAATGATTTTTTTATTTGCCGGGTCGATTGCGGCAGAAACAGTTACGGCAACATTTTTACGTTTAAATGATAATTTACTAGATACGTTAAGAATAAAAATATACAGTAAAATGCTTAAACGATATAAATCTTGTACTTGTCAATGTGAGCTCTCATAAATGGCAAATAATCACACTTTATTGCAGTCTTTCGAGTACTATTTAGATGAAAAATATAAACAATCATTCAATAATTTTAAACTAAATAGTTCAGTTTTTATTTAATTTTCCATGTTTTATTAAAGTTTATTTATACGTGCATATGAATCATGATGGATGCTTAACAATGTTACTGAATAATATTTTATTAATTTTTACAATTGGCCGTACAATCTTCTAAATATTGAATCGGGGAATTTTAAAAAATTTCGCATTCATAGATGCTGATTTAAATTTCGATATCGCTCATTTCGCGCTTTTTCGTTAAATAATTAAATTTATTCTTTTACGACATGTTATTTAAATATTCGTGATATATTTTCAAGTATACTAAATTAATAAATTTTGAAAATTGTTTAATGATAAAAGATTAGATATTATGTTGCGGAAGTTAGGCGTTTCCGCGAATGAGACTTTCATTAAACCGATAGTGTAATGCTTAATTTTGTTGTGAAGAATAATTTACATGAAACTTTTCCGAGGTCAATAATGACGACTTTAATTTGCCGCATTATTAATCTATATTTGGTATGTAATTGTACCCGATGTGTATATGTATTGGATAATGCGTGACGTGTTTAGGTAGACTACTTTATAGTTTCAAGACTCCGGGTATGGTATTTTGTCGTAGTTAGCCTTTATCTGCTTTAATTTCCTGATGACGAGATTTAATCATCCGGTTTTATGAGTTTCGTTCTATCAACATATATTTCGTAATTACATGATAAAACTACAAAGTAGTCTACCTGGAATTAGTCATCAAGAACTCTCAACATATAAATATAAAATGTAATTATATTTGAAGTCTAATATTATATTGTAATATTGTACGTGAAACTTCATTTTAAACGAACGTTTATGTTATCGAAGATTGGTAACATATTGATATCAAGTACCATTAATATTGTTGTACAACACCACGTTAATGCTACATTTATATCGAAATCTAGTATATCCGAAATAATGAAGTTTATGTTAATTTCGAGTAGTAGTGAATGATAGAAGTCAATTGTAAATTTGCAATGCTAGTATAACGAACATTTAATAATACGAATACATTTTATCGTCTTATCACTTAGTAGCGCATCGTTTGAATTATAAAGTAGGTATAATGTAGATTAACACACTGATTATGTAAATAATGGCGAATAAACAAGGAAATTGCATTGAGATATAAGTAATGCAATAGGCGAGAAAAGTTAAATATATATTACTAGAGCAGGTAGCTATAAAGTTTAAGGAATTAAGATAAATTTGCACCGTAAATACATCACATCAATTTTTAAACGAGCTGTAGAGAGAAATACGTTTCAACTAATTTGCAGTTCAAATGAGTCCTTTTGTTAAATCAGCGAGCAAATACGCGAAGCTTCGTAAATTCCGACTTTTATACTTTAGTAATGTTTACTTTTATTACCGGCAGGAGAAAGGCGGGGGAATTTTTTCATGTAAATCGCGTCTAAATTTTGGCATTGCCCATAACCCTAAACCTATGCACGATCCGAAGATAATTTCTCGTCGTATTATCAGAGTAAAAATTCCTATTGTCGCATAATAAAGGCCTGTGAAGTCGGCGGACCTCGTACCCTGCGATTACCTGGAGTGGCTTTGGCCATTTAGGAGCTGCAGTTTGCACGTGTTCGCACGTGAAAAATTGCTTGCAGCGCGTTGAAAAAAGATTCGGAGACACGGGCGTGATTGTTCGTCACACCGATCAGCCATTGATTTCTTTTTCCACGGCGTGTTTGCAACATCGGCACGAGGCCAATCGTAACGTCAACGACATAGTGGATTATTGGCGTTAGGAGTCCTACGCGAAATTGTTTATGGCTTTCAATTAATTTTGGAATTATGTTGTTAAACAACGATATTGGACTTAATATTTGCACGCCGGAATGAAAAACAATTTCCGTCTCTATGAATTCGTAAGGGCCTCAATTTTGGTTTATTTAAGATTTTTCATTGCCATTGTGATTTTATGCCATGATTTTTATGGATTTTAACGTTCGTGAGAATGCGAAAGCGCGAAATTTTCATATTACTGAGTTTTAGTACAAATGAAGGTTTTTTTAGTAACAGTTTTAGTAAAATTTAAAAACTATTATTTTAACATTACGACTATATATTTATGTACATTTCAGTATTAATAGACATCGAATTCTCTTTACTTACAATATGACACGATACTATTTAATCAAAAGTTACTACATTAAGAACTTTAAACGTGACAAAAATTATTATAGCATTATTTTAGTATAATTGAGCAATGGAATAGTACAGTCATGATATATTATTCAATATTTTTCATTATTTTCAACTGTAACTATTAAAATCCGTATAAATTGATGCATTGGTTAATAAATTTATGTGTTACCTAAGAATGCGGCAAGCATAAAAAATAAAACATAACTCGGTCAAGAATTATAAGACAAGTTGACACATATCTCCATTAAAATGAGAGGATGGAGTCTTTATTTTGCAGGACGCCTATCGCGTCTCACATGATATTGATAATGAGGAAAGACTGGTCAGATAAGGTTTCGCTTATCAAGCGGTAGTTTCAAACGTAGTTGTCACAGTCCGATTATCATGAAAGAAAAAACAGAAACAAAAAAAAAACAAAAAACAGAAACAAAAAAAAAGAAAAAACAGAAACAAAACAGAAACAAAAAACAGAAACAAAAAAAAACCAAAAAAACAAAAAAAAAACAAAAAAAAAATACAAAAACAAAAACAAAACGATAAACAATCGCACAATATGCAGCATCAATTAAGCTCATTGCAATCTCGCTTTTTAGTACTGTACAAATTGAAAAAATAACTTTTTTGTTTCAGACAATACAAATTGCATTATGTTATCTTTTTATCTTAATGACTACTGATTTCTCATATATTGTACACTAATTATGCAGAAGATTGGATGCCCCACTACTCCAAGATAAGTTAAATTTTTAATGAAAATAATTTTGCTGAATAAGAAGTCTAAAGAATAGACAATGAGTGTATTCAACATAAGAAATAAGAAGCAGTGATTTATTTTCAATTTAGATTTCAAAAACCTATTATAAAAGAAGCATTAAAGTCAAGGACATTGGCAGTAATTCAAATGGGACATGATTTTTCTATGGATTTTCGAGTGCAGAATAATTAATACCGAGGAAAATAACGTATCTATTATTAAGTAATATGTTGAGTGACTCTGACAGAGAGTAATGCATGAAAATTCATTGATTTCCGCGGAAAAGCGGTTTTGAACGTATAAAAGTACATAAGGAAGTGGAGAAAGATATTCGTGCACATATATTTTCATTTATTTTTGATTAATCGTCGATGGCTAAAGACATTTATTGACATGCGCCAAAAATACGCATTCCTTTCCACTATTCGATAAATCGGTCATGTACGACTTCTCTCCAGCTTCAATTTGATTTCCTAAATTATCAGCGCCTTTTTATTCCGGATCCTCAGGTGCGCGGCTTGTTTTTTTCAGTACGTGTACGTGCGAGCGCGCGCTACTTGCAGTTTCTTCATTGTTTCTTATCGCGTAGCGTACACCTACGGTCCTATCACTTCCCGGCTTATGCGCGTTTGGCGTTGGCGCGAGTTCCGCGCGAGATTTTCCACCTCCTCTTCGGCTAAATTACCTGTCCGTCGCTCTCGAAGGGCCCTCGCGAGCGCAGTCGTCCGGATGAGTCCCCGTTGGCCACACAATTGCCTTACGAAGCGCTTGACCGAGGGTTGGGAGATAATTGACCGACCATACGCACGATACGCCGATACGCGCATTCCGGTTTTGATGCGATGCGGAAAGTCGCTTTAAGCAACGACGGATTAATATTGTGTTGTGCGCTGCACGGCATTTATCGCTTCGCCTTCTCTTTCCTTTCCTTTCCCTTCCCTTCCCTCGCGCCTCTCCCTCAACTCCCTTCCCTCCACCCGCCAACCACATCGTCCCACCACCCACGGCTAAGTAGCTCGAGGATTAAAAAAATTTGTCATTTCGTTGAATTCGAAGCATTTGTCTTGATTACACGCAGCGGTAGTTGTATAAGCTTCCTACAAGCTACCAATTTTATGACGATATCCAATGTATTGCCACTTACTTACCTTTCAGCGACATAATACCATATCTATATCACATGCGAGTATGCTGATAATTTCGAACGAGAAGTGAATATTACAATTACCTTATGGAGAACTTGCGATAACGTGCCTAATGAAATACTATCTACTTTCTGAGAATAACTTATGTTGATTGACCTACATACATTCTACGTTATGGCATAAACGAGTTTTATTTAATTTTATCAATCTGTGAATCGTAAATAACGAGCCAGTAAAAATGACCGAAGACTTTCTACACTTGGTACAACTAGATTATGTTCGCGCACGTGCTGATGCAAAGATTCCTCGTAAAATTACAAATTATTACAAAGTAAATATTATCATGAATTGTGGCTTAAAAATTGGTATTAAGTTTCAGGGGAAACAACGGCCGAGACAATTATTTAGAAATGTCTAACTTTAATATTTACGGCATATATATGTAATATATATGAGAACTTTTGTATTTCAAGAATTCGAACTTTTAGCGATACGATATGTCGAGAGATTTTTTTGCTTTCTTTTCTTCATCTTCTTCTACGTAAGATGGACGATATTTAAACAGTCTCCGTAATAAAATTGGCCGCGTAAGATTTGTTATTTATCACAACGTACGTATCCTTCGTTTTCTTTATCATCGTCTTCTTCTTCTACTTCTTCTTCTACTTCTTCTTCTACTTCTTCTTCTTCTTCTTCTTCTTCTTATTCTTCTTCTTCTTCTCCTTCATCTTTTTTGCGATAGATTAGCTTGCGGTATAATTGTTTATAAAATTTCATAATTATGACTTTTGAATTTACGGCGTGGTTCGTGGGGCTCGCCAGTCATCCTATTGTAATTATAATGATAATAATTCATCAATATCGAGCATATCCTGGATAGTTCGGTGCTCCGGCTCTATGCAAAGACCATCGATATCGGTGCAACTGATCTTTAATAATACGTATGGACTTTTAGGGGCATTAAGTACTGCGCAGCCTATAATCCCTGGTATATAAATCTGAGGAGGCGCGCGCGCGCCTCACCGCCCCCGGAAAAAAGTCGTGCATGGGAAAGTCTTTGTGCGCCTCACGGGCGTCAATAGCAAGAAGGAAGCAAGTGGTTACGCTCGATCCGGCAAACCAGTTCGTTAATAGCTTAATTTCCGGCGGACGAGCTCCGGTGTTCGCTCCCGGCGCTGCTGCCCCACGGCCATCCCCGACCTCTCGCCTCCAAGGTATTTCTCCGCACCTTCCCGATTCGCATAAGGCGCTCTCGAGCCTCTCACGTTTCTGCTCCCCCCCCCCCCCCCCCCCCCACCCCCCACCCCCCCCCCCCCCCCCCCCCCCCCCCCCCCCCCCCCCCGCCGCCCCATGGCACATCCCGCTCGTAGACGTCCACCCTGGACGTTCACCATGTGATACACCTTCCCCCGTCGCCCTCAACGCGCCGTTCCGTCCACGTCCTCATCCCCTGCGCTCGCGACGCTCCTAATCTCTTGCCTACAACGTGCACGCCTGGGAAAATTGCTAATTGAGCGTGCGCGCAATAAGGAGCCACCGACAATTACTTTGGGATTGTCTTCTCCTTGGCACACGCTCGATTATTATAAATGAATGTTACGCTCGAGACGTTTTGCGGCATGCGATTGGTAGCAGCGTGTTTGTTGCCGTTGCCTTTGCCCTTGTCGCTCGCTCCCTTCGCCTCTCTATCATCGACGCTTCACGATGTCTCTAGCACAGGCATAATTATTTAACGACATAATTATTTACTTTTTTCTAACTCAATCCTTCTTCATTGATTATTGTGCTTTAGAGTGCAAAGCTCGACCGAACATGCTGCTGGAGATCTCCGCTCTGGTTCCCCCATCAAATTATTACGCTTAGCCTAACACTGCCTCTCGGCATTTATTATCATTGATTATCAACATAAATACTATATAATTATGTTATTGCAATTTGAGATATTTTCGAAGGAAGTATATAATATAAAACTCTTAGCTTCACGATTATTTAATCTTATAAAGCTGAACGCTGGCTACACTCGATTTATTCATTTGAATAAACAAACGTATTATTCATTGCAAACGTTAACCCTACGTCGATAAAGTATTTTTAATATCTTAAGCATATTAGTAGATTTAATTTGGTACTTTGAATAAATAAGTCTAATTAGGTTGCGCCAATCAATGCTTTAAATTCTATATTTATCTCGCTAATTCCTCGGCTATATTCACAATTATTGGAAAACTTAGCAGCCATATTAATTGGCAGACAGGATATATTTTAGAAGAATTCGTTTCTTTTTCAAGTGATATAAAAGCAAAAGTAAATGAGAGATAAACTGTGCGGAACTCATTATTTGTTAATTATTATCCAAAACTCATTGGTCAGTACGTGCATCGACATAATATACGTAGGAGGCCATTATTGAGAAATTGCGGTGACTAGACGAGTTTTTCTATCTGCAAGCCAATCGCATCTCTCATAAAAATGTTAAATATTGATGCTCCATACTTTATCGATATTGCAAAATATCAGCATGATGATATACTACAACACGTTTTAATTAAATTTAGCATAAAAGTTTGCGTGGAAAACCTTTTAACAGGAATAACTGCATTGATAATTCAATTATATCTAAATAGGATAAATTTGTTAAAATAATAGTAATTACTTGGGAAATCATTTTAATTCGTTGTAATTTTAATATTATTTTACTTTGATTAACCGACGGATTACAGCATAAATTATTAAAAGTTTATTAATCCACGATCTTATAACGCTTGCTGACGTTTCACAATACCAATATATTATCGAGCTATTTATATTGTGCGTAATGCAAAATAATTACATTGAAAGTTATATTTGATTAAATAATTGCGAAGTAATGAGTATGTGACTCAGCTACGAAGCACATTTGAAAATGCCATGTGAACCTCTTAACCAGGAAGGTTAATTAACATTATTTCTCATTATCGGTAATGAACTTCTTTATATAAGGTACAAATAGATCTTAATTACTTGCTTATTTAAAAATACTTATGATGAAAGATTTAGAAATTGTAGTTAAAAAATTGGGAGCATCAATCGCAGCATCCTTTCGTATATAGGATAAAATTGAGCCTGTTTATTCGCTGAGCTATTTATATTCCATTGAATTTTCATCTATTCGGCCATAGCATTTTTCGAACAGCTTTGCCATTTAAGGACGGCTGCTCTCCAATTCTTATAAAACCCTCGGCTTAGCAATAATAAACGCTCGACGTATTTAAGCAGCGCACGATGATTGACTTTGATTCGGAATCATTATGCGGAGTTTCTTCCCCTACGGAAGCCCGTCCACGTTGTGAAGTGAACAATCCCTTTTTGTCGATGATCGACTTTTGTTCACAAGACATGGAATCACTCCACGAGTCTCCCGAGACTTCTTGCGCCTCGTGAGTGTGCTGCGTGTTCGCGCGAGTAATCCCGATTCTTGAGGCACCAACCTGACGTCGAGGCGACGGTTCGGCTTTTTCATGGATGGAGAGAGCGGAGCCTGAGATTTCCGCGCTGAGTCGACCAATTTTGCCATCACATGGTGTGCACACGCCTTTGCCGACTCGCGCATGAGATGAGCGTAAGGATTTACAGTCGAGTAGTAGTAATAGCAGCGGCAGCAGCAGCGGCAGCAGCAGCAGCAAGCAGCAGCTGCAACATGCTCGAGTAAATGAATCGATTCAGCAGTATCTGATTTTTCCGCGCCGCTTTTCTCATTATTCCCAGTTTTATACGCGACCCTTCCTCGGCAAACCTTTCTTCCCCGAAAGCAATTTCATGGTGCTCTTTCTTTTTGTTATAGCTACTGATTTTTGTTTTATTTCGTGTGCGTCGCTTCTGTCTACTCGCGGACTGAATTGTAATGTTCCTGGATCAAGCAACTGATGACGAGTGCCTTGAGACGTTTATGTGTATTAAATTGTTTATTTTTTTTTTTCTTTTAGCTTAAGCCATTACCCTTGTCTGTGTAATTATCATTGGCTTGCATATTATCATGACGTACTCTTTTCTAACAGAATTAATAATTGCGGCAATGTAAAGTTTCTGGACGGGTTACAAGTTCTGATGGAGGAGGAAACAATGTCGTACAATGAAAAAGACATTATGATGGGAAAGTTACTTTTCAACTTCAACATCATGCAAATTTATCCTTAATTGATTCCTATTTGATAATTAACAAAACATATGACGAAATGAAAAATCGTTTTTTATTATTAAACGTTTTACGTCTTTTAAATTATCACACAATTATTTATTGTTTTAAATATAATCATAATGTGAATTTAAATCTTGTATATTAAGTCTTATATTAAGAAATAATTCTTAGCTGCATTACATTTTTAAATCGTATTCATTAAGAATAAATAAAATTATCAATTCATTATTAAGATTAAAGTACATTACCATTTCAATAAATTAACGGCTTCCATTTACGAAAAATATTAATTATAAAATGATAATCTTATGCAGTTATATTTCATTGAAATTTAATGCAGTTCTAGATATATTTGAATAATAGCGGCATTACTATTAACATTATTTTATTCAATGAAGAAAATAATATATAGATGTATTGGAAAATCTAATATAACAACTGTATAATCTGTGCAATATATATCAATGTAATAAAGAATGTCTACAGTTTATATTAATTTACATAGGATAATTCAAATTTAAAGAGAATAAATATAATTATTTTTATTCGCGTGAGCATTATCTTTTTATTCTTATAATTACTTCAATCACTGAAATGTCAAGAAGATATCAAGAAAATTAATGTCCGTAATTTAGAATCCTTACTCTTATACGAAGTCAATTTTTCGACATTATTAATAATAATAGGGTAATAATAATAATGAATACTCGTTTAAAATATTTTCTTATTTCAACCTTTTATTTGAATTCATAATATGTAGGTGAAGAAGAAAATTTCAATGCAGTCTGATAGAGCTATTTTTAATAGAAAAATGTGTATGGCTTGCGATCGGTATATTAACCATCACAGCATTTATATATTTGTTATTTAGTAAATGTATAAAGTAAATGTTATATTTGTTAATTCAGTTTCGTAGCCCATTTATTTTTGTGTGCAAAGATAAAAAAACTGGGGGAAAAAGAAATTCCAAAATCTCAAATAATACAAATATTATCGAAATATTCTAATATAGTTAAATAAATATTCTAATATAGTTAGAGAAAATAAGATTTATCAAATAATTTCATATAGTCAAGTAGAGTTCATTTAAGAGGCTCGACAAAAAAAAATTAGTCAATATGAATATGACTACTCTAATAGCGGACAATGTAAATTGTAAGAAGATAAAACAACTCATAATTATTCGAAAGCCACTATGGTCTAAAATAAAACGACGTATCATCGTATCTATTATTCAATTTTGTTTTGAACTACGTCATTAAACTCATACTATACAACGTAAAATAGACTTAAGTTTATTCAGTAAATCTCTGAAGCTCGGCATAAGAATGATTTAAAATTAGTAGATTATAGATAGTAAGTAAATACCGCTTATAATGAATTCTTTTGTTAAATATAGAATTACGAAAAATAAGATCTTAATTACAAGGGAAATGCAAGTGAGTTCAATATATTTATTCACACGTGTAGTCTTTGACGTATTAACATTGGATTTTTATTTTAACGAGTAAGATACTTTCTTAAATAAAGTAACGAACGTTCCAAAATATACGTAAGTCTTATCATTTATAATAATATAAAAGAACTTCAATAAAATAATATTAAATAATTTCAATAGATATTTTTCAATAAGTTCATTATTATACAAATAAAAATACTTGAATTACATTAAAAGATCCGAGCTTTAAAATGAGAATGGGTCAACAGTGTAATACGGGAACATTATGAGACGTGGGTATATCAATATTTGCCAACTGATAATCATAAAACTCTTTGAAAAGATTCATTCTGCAATTCCATCTCATTAAAAATTGCTACAATTTATCACGCTAAAGTACTAGTGGATAAAAATCTCCGGCAAACTTTGCGTTCATTCTCCGTTCGTTTTCATTTGCTCTCCAAAACTTTTATGGACCTATTTGTTATACTCGGGACGTCGTACTGAAATCAGATGTCTGATGTACTCTCCTTTGAATCAAACGCGCCTATAGAACTGCGGAATATAAAAAATGTCAAAGAGAACTCAGTGTTTCAGAGATTGGGAGAGTGAGTGAGAGTGAGAACGAGAGTTGGCATATAGAGAGAGAGAGAGAGAGAGAGAGAGAGAAAATACATTTCTACATCATGCCGCTTGGCGAATTCCACTGAGACCTACGGTTCTGCTATATTCGCGAAAACATAATGTACAATTTCCTCGGCGTGTAGCTTGGGCTCCCTCGGGAGTCGGGTGTACCTTTTCGTTTTTCGACCAGCCGCCACGTTGACAGGCATTTTATGACAGTCGCATTGGATATCGCGTGAGCAGCAGCGGCTACGTCGAAGCCGCCGAACAGATCTACGGGCCGATAAGAGCTGAACCATTCGCGAGGATCGATGATTTCCTATCGCCGAGCGGAGAGCGAGTGAGTGAGATAGGATTTGGGGGTGGGGGGGGGGAGAGTTGGCCGTGCGAGTGTAAACATTGTGTGAATGACGGGAACGGTAATGGCCAAGTCGTGTAGATATTGGGACCACGAGCGTTCACATGTTGCTTCGGCGATCTTCCCTTTTAGCAATTGCCCGTTCATTCTCGTTTTCTTTTCCAGATTATATTTATGTTTATTACACCCTCGTATGATTAAGAGAGATAGCGCGGTCTGCTTCTTCCCTCTTCCATGCTGCGTTATGACGAACATTTCCAAACTACATATTACGAACGTAGCCGGGGCTTTTCGATTCGCTAAATTTATAATTTCAGTAATGTCAATGATACTCCTTAATACTCTGGGGAGCAGGCAGAGGGGAGGTGGTATAGAACTTATAGATAACGGAGCTACTAATAAAAAATTTTCATAGTTTTTTATGTATCGTGTGGTAGAGACGAAACTTTTGGAAGTTGTAAAATTACCTTACAATGTCTTTTTCATAAGATTACTTTATCATAGGAAGCTGAAAGCCACTAAGCTCGTATTCATGATTAAACGTCATTCGCATGTATAAACAAACGCGCGACTCGTTAGTATTAGGCTTTCCACATTTGAAATCAGTATATTAGATATCAGCATTGACCACTTTACTTTTCTACTAATTATCGGCATGTACTTGGCTATTGAAGGCAATAATTATTGTTTAGTTACGGACTTTCTTCCACTTAAATCGCAATCAATAAATACATGTCACGATTATACGAGTATTACACGGTTCTTTAAACTATATGAAATATTGTCACGATTGCTCGCACTCGTATCGTTGTCTTCGTTACATTGAGCGTCTCACTGCCTCCCATTTTCCGTGCATCGACATTTCCCGTACCATCGGCCGTAACAATTTTTTACGACGGACGGCGCTGCTGCATCCAAACTCTACTCCCAGCGATAACTCTTATCACGGATTCGTCGAGTGAATTAGTGCGTCCGGTCAGGAGCAGATCCACCAGCTCCAGCTAACGAAGGCAAATAAAGGGACGAGAGGTCGCGGGCTCATTACGCCGACCAATAAATCCTCGTAATTGAAGGGATACCACACTTCTAAAAACAAAAGAAAAAATCGTAAAATTAGAAAAGAAGTGAGCAAAAGAAGAAATCCAGCGGCAACCGCATTTTTACCAATAGTCCGCATCGATATTTTAGCCCCCGCTCAGTTCCCCACTGCGGACCCCTCACCGGCCCCCTCCCATTCCCCCGTTCCCACACGTTCGTCGTCCGTTTTTATCCTGGCGGCGAAACCGATCCCGCGGGGAGTTACTTTTTGCGCCCGGTTGCAACTGCGAAACGCAGGCTGCGCTTCTCCGAGGCAGTCGCACCGCCACCGCGTAGCCCGTAATTTTACCTCGACCGCAAATAAAACTTTCTCGCCCGATTACCAAGAGCGCATTTCTCCTGGGTAGTATGAACATCTAGCGAATCTTCTTTCTCGCCTTGGCCCCTATCTTCCCAGCGTCCAGTGCTTACCATTGCGCGTCCCTGACGCCCCTGGGACTTCAATTAAATGTCAGCGTCGAGTTACGATGACAATTGCATCGAGATGTTAAGTAAATAATCTATGGTAATATTCAACGATTGGCACTGTTAATGCTGCTATTGAAAAACACAAAAAACAAGTGGCCAAAGTAGCGGGAATTTACAAAAGTTGAAATAATATGTAATAATAGTATAATTTTGTTGTAGGAGATTTCTTAAGTTTATTATTGATTGGTGGAACGGCTTCTTTTCCTCGGGCGGGGCGCTTTATTTTCCATTTCAAACCCATACGATTTGCAATGGCATTTATATTTATCTTAAAATACCTTGATCTCAACTCTTCAAAACCAATTCTTACCTTTAAAGAAATATTAAGATAATATTCAATCAAGTTTTTATCACGTTACGCTATTATTTTATCATATTAGACGGTATCATATTCGCATTAAGGATATTAAACTTATTAATTTCCATTGGTAGCTTACAACTTTGCAATACTCTGCATTACAAACACATTTGAACTATCAATCTTTATTATTATTGCTATATCCACCCGTATTATTGCTGTAATTATTTATTTTAGTGCATTTTTTTGCTTTACGATTCATAAAATTATAATTATTTCAATATTTAACCGGTTTTTTTTTTTTTTTTTTTTTTTGCTTATCATTGGTCTTATAAATACGCATGTCGATGGGTTAGAGAATTATTTATCTGATTCAACGAGAATTCTCTTTGATATTAAATATTTGTTTACATGTTTCAAACACTGGAATTAGTCGATTCTGATCGCTACATTAATTTAATGTAACTCCGGCATTATACATACGCACACAAACGCACACACATTCCTCTAATCATTCAAAGCATCGTTTATTTATTTGCTTCAGTGAGAAACTTTATTTTCTATCGCATAAAACAGTGTAAAGATTGCACAAATTAATAAAATTACACGTTTTGTATGTTATTTTATTCCCAAAGTATTTTTCCATGAATTTTTTACTGTAAATGTTATGGTACTGCAAATATAAATAGAGGCACTGTATCATTACACCATAAGGAGAATTCCGAGAATTTCAATGTTTTAACTCAATATTTACCGTAATTAGATATTTACTGTAATTAGAGCTGTAATCTTAACAATTGCGATTGTTAAATAATTACAGTCCTCCAAATTACCCCTTTTTTTTAATAGAAATATGTAGCAATAGCGAGTTAAAAATTGCAATATAATTGAATAAAATTATGCGTGCTATCTAACATAAATTTTTAATTGCTCGAAAGGAATTATCGATCAAGACAAAAACAGCGAGACATAACTGCAAATTGTTTATTTTATTATAATGTTATTCATGCTACATTCTCAAAACGTAACACTGCAATTTTTTTTTCTTTTTTTAATACTCTGCCTGCTATTGGCCGTGTAAAAAGGTAGCATCAATAACTAGGTGGCCTAAAAAAAAAGAAAAAAAAAACAAGAGAAAAGGAGAAAAAGAAGAAAAGAAACAAAGAAAAAAAACTGCAAATAGAAGTTTGAGAAAAATGAAGCTCTTTCAGCAACATTACCAATTAAAAATTACGAGGTCACGCTATTTCCCACGGTAATTTGAATTTTTATGAAGGAGACTAGTGCTGCAATAATATACGAATAATACGATCGAATAATTTATTATTCGCGAGTCGCTAAATGTTTCATATTCTATATAATATCGCTATGAGATTGCATTGCCATATCGATCGGATGGCATTAAGAATCAATAAAGAATCGGACAGTTTGCAAATTTGCGACATACCTAATATCGTTGACAATATGTCTGCTATGGTGCACACATTGTTTATAATAATAATATCGTTGCATGCAGCGGAGCGTAAAATTAATTGTCGGCCAGATTTCCAGTTCAGCATATAGAAAATGGCAGATTTTGCAAAGTAAAATGTTATATTAGCCAATACTCGAATGTTTGAGATTGAATATTAAAGCATTCGAGGGGGATATGTCTTCTCGGAAATATTATATTGCCTGCATTTGAAAGGACGTCGATAGTAATCTCGAGGGCATGTAGCGAATCTCGAAAGAGAATCCATAGAAAATAATTTTTCCCAACACTACGCATGGCTAGCTGGCTTAGTAGAATACATGTCATCCAAATTAACAGGCATTTGGCTATTAATTGAAAAGTCGAAAAACGCCGAGAGTTTACACGCGTTTCTCCGAGAGCGTACACGGACTCGGTCACTCCCGAATCAACTTAATGGCTCGGCATCAGCAGCCTCTCGTTTACTTTTTTCTTCCCCCAGTCCCATCTCGCGTCCGACTTATCTCCTCCCCTCTTCCGTCTCCCCCACCAGCGCCACCGCCACCGCCGCCACTACCACCAGCAACCAAGCAACCAACCAAGCAACCAACCAACCCACCCGCCCATCCACCCACTCCTCTCGCCCACGGTGCCTCACCATCCTTCCTCTCTCATCGCTTCCTCTCGCCCTCTCTCATCCACTATTTTGCTGCGCAGCATATTTAGCATCGATTATGAGACGACAATAGACCTACCGGGCTGAGTCGAGTCGGCGGCTCTCTCCCACCGTGCTTGAAGGATAGAGGCGAAGGAAGAAAAAAACGAGCTCGCCGGGCCACGGTTTCGGGTTACCCGTCCGTAACACACGAATGGCGGACCGGCCGACCGTACAGCAGCTTAGACTTTTCGAAGGAGAGGGACACCTCGAAAAATCGCCGCGCCGTTCGGCACTCCGCAGGTATCGGACCGGACCCGCTTCGTCGGCTCGCTCCTCTGCAGCAGCAGCTCCGACAGCCAGACACTGCGAGGGGTGCGGCGGGGCCGGGGTCCCTGGGGGTGGGGTTG
>NW_011948420.1:5344876-5411027 GCF_000503995.2 Ceratosolen solmsi marchali
CGGGGGGGGAGGGTGGGGGGGGGGGGTGCGGTAGCAGAGGTTGCTGCGCGACGAGCGACTACGTGAGTAGTAATGTGAAAGAAGAGGAAAACAATCTCGCTCCGGAGGTGGATCGATCATATCTCTCACCTAGATTTAACAATTATATATGCATGCTGGGAAGGAAATTCAATCTTTCGAAATGTTTTTCATCCACCGCTGCCGCTTGTTCTCCGGCCCAGCGAGACAATGGCCGTCTTATGTGTGCCCCGGACGAATACCTCGAGCCTATAAGGATGCAACGTTTATCTGAAAGTAAGATGAATGAAGGTTGCGGCCTTGTTTTTCATTTTATTTTTCATTAGGCCAAAATAAATTATACCCCGCTATTGGTACATCGTGCCTCGTATACCGAATTCCATACCAAGTTCATACACAAATATCGCTGACTTGGAGGGAGAGGGAGCTTTCCTACGTGCAGCAGAATTGATCACTTTTAAGTGACTAGACAAAAATTTTCCACTGGCGATAGTAGAGGCCAATATTGGGCTCGAGATTATCGGATGAAGCTGTATTCGAGATATCGACCGGCTATCTAAAGTGCTTATTTCATCCTTAAATGTCCAAGATAATAGAATATTAAGGTACAGACAAATTTCCCTTCAATTAGGATTTTCAAATCTTCGAGCTGTATAATGTGAGCGTCCGGGTGCTGTCTTGTCGCGCTTACGAGCATTATTGAACAAATGACGAACGATTTACCAATCTGCCAACCTTTTTTTGTTATTTTTTTTCCTTAACGTTAAGATACGAGCCACCGAGTTTTAAAACGGCCCTTTAATTGGCCGCTAAATGCCATTGGCAATTAAGTGGACATCGGGCTCGATATGGGGGCACTGGGGTAACGGTCGGATGGACTGTTGCCAAATAATAATAATTCGACGCGTAAAGCGCTGGTTGGCGAAAACTCGTCCCGTCGTCTCGTCGGAGGCATCTTGTCGCACGATCAAACGTCTTAAGCGCCGCGTATGACATTACGGAACGGAGCTCGCGATCTATTGGAAAATGGTTGGTTCGCCCGACGGATATCTCTTCCGACGAGAAAAGACGAAGCGAGTCACTGTTATCGTTCTTGGTGCAGTCCACCCCCTCCCCCTCCCCACTCCACCCCACACTCAGGGAGGAATAGCTTATTGAATCGCTGCATATCGATAGAGCCATCTGGCCTTGTTTCTCCTGGTTGAACTTAATATTTTCCTTCTCGTACCTAGCGCACGACAAATGGATCTCCCCAGTTTCTCTCTCCCCTCGGCACGGACCCTCTCACTCACTATCGCCACTTGGTGTTTATCAATGCTCTCTGCTTCAACGTCAAAGCGGCTCCTTTTAATGCTTCGCCGAGTGAGTTTTTCAAGCATCTCCTTCTTTGAATTGTTAACCGCGAGCTCGAGGAGAGCGCGAGCGCGCTTATGCACCGTGACCGTGATATTTGTGTGATTATTGTTTTTCTTCTGGACTCGTATGAAGACAGAGAAACGAGGGTGGTAGAAATAAACGATTGGACCAATGTACGCGGATGCTTAAGAATTACAGCCATACGGTCAGAGAATATGAGGGCGGAGGGGTCGGAGAAGAATGTAAAAAGTATTGAGTTGTATGGATAGTCACTTCAATCTAGTATTATTACACCCCTTCGCTTTGGCTTTTAAAATGGCTATTTAAAATCTGAATTTTAATCGTAAAATTCATATACCTACAAATAAATGATGGATCGACTTGAAGATAATGAAATTGCATATGCAGCTTGTGTAGCACTCGTAGGGTTGAGTTTTTGCGAAACCGTAATGTATTATAAATACTATGATCGAGCCATTGATCTTTTAAAGTCCTTTAAAATAACTCTGTCGAACATATTTAACGGACAACTTATGGAGAACCAATAGAAACTTATAATATCGAAATTGCTGAAATATCAAAAGTCAATTTTATCAAAATTAATCGAAAATATTTGTTTTAGAAATTTAGTATTTTGAATTTTCGACAGAATGAAGAGTAATGTTAGAAATTAAATATTTATCCATTGCTATAAAAATTAATCTACTTGTCCGTTAAAAATTAAACATCTGTTTTTTCATATAATGGATACAGCTACACATAAACATATGAACGGTTTAATATAATAAATTTTCTTCGCTCGTTGCTTAAGTATTCCCATTAATTTATTAACAATTACAGTTGGAGAATATTTTACTCTTGTATAATGTATATATATATATATATATATATATATATATATAGATGTACGACATTAGAGAACCCTTATACAGATTTTCTAGGAGAAATTTAAAAACATGCGGGTTTGACGCTCTGACATTAATGCGTTGAAATCATGTTTGCAGTTAAAAAAAAATTGTACTTCATTAAAAAAGTATTTCTCTTAATTTCATACTAAATCGATGAAAATTGTGCAATTATGCAAATAATTAATTTTCTACGTAATTTAAATTCATGCAAATTAGTTTAAATTCATATCTTTATACTGTAATCTGATAATAAGTCCATTATTATATGATAAGTACTCCTGTTAATTCAACAATACGTTGTCACAATTATAAATATTAATTTATTAGGCGATTAATCTCCTTTATGATTGCTGAATTTTGAGCGATATTAGCTATTTTTAATTGCTTAATAGATCGCAACACGGGTTCGACAAGTTAATAAGTCTGTTTTATTTCTGAAATATATCATTATAACTACAAAGGCATAACATTTGTTTATGCGGTAAAAAATTGTCTTGTTCGTACAAGTAGTTCCAGTGATTTTCATAAATACAATAGTTCCCTAATTCCGTGTATTTTCAAATTCGGTGTTTGTGCATGATAAAGCATTTTATTAACTCTATAACTATACATTATATAACTTTAATTCTATTCTTTATTGGTCGACAAAGTAAGATCACATATCGTAAGATTGTTTTTATCTAGATCGCCCTTTCTTTATGTTTCACATTTATCGGTTAATTATGTTATATGTAATGCTCAGTCTGACCTGTAAAAAGCAAATGAACGAAGGAGCAAACGCTTTAATCCTTTTTCTCGTGCAGCTTGTTTCTCTTTCATTGTACACATAATCTCTGGTTTGCATGGCTCGGCGTTTCTCGTCTGTAATTTCCGGTTCGCGATTCTTTTGCGGGACTCTGACCTTTTCATTATTCCGAGCTTTTCAGAGTGAGAACGATAGTACATGAGGGTATAAAAGAAGGAGAGAGGAATATAAAAAGAATAAAAGTCTCATTTATGTATGGAATTTCCCTGAGGACCTTTCTATTGTCCACTTCGTCTAGACTGGGCTTGAATTCGCAATTTTTAGACCATAAACTTGCATTGCTCCTTACGTACACACACCACGTAGGTATATACGACTCCAGCAGAGCTTGCACGACAATACCGTCTGGAAAAGTGCAAATCGCCGACTGTTATCATCCTCGTTTGTTTTCCTCATCTCACGACTTTAATACTACGAATTTTGTAATTTCCAGAGCTTTCTTTTTTTTTTTAAATCCGCTCTTATTCACAATAACTCATAATGACCAAAGATTTTTTTCGCTTCGTAATGCACTTGCATTTTTACACATTGTACAGGGAATGAGAGCGAAAGAGAGCGAAAGAGAGAGAGAGAGAGAGAGAGAGAGCGAGAGAGAGAGAGAGAGAGAGTGAAAGATCGTGTTCGAAAGTGAGCAAATATTTGTTATCAAACGCAAATAAATTTTATTCTTACTTACAAGATTTTTATAGCGACAATATACATTTATATATTATTTGATGGAAATTTATATAGAAAATTTAATATTATCCTAACTCAGTTGATTGGTATTTTTAATGAAGTTACTACATGTTAGTTTCGAGTTTATCCATTAATTAATATATAATTTTGTTTTTCTCAATCTCAGTGAATTTTTTGAATTAATTATTTAATTAAAATGTCTGATTAACTTATCATCGATTTACTTATTTTATGTTGATAAATAAAATATATACGCTTCGAGATTAATACGTAACATTTTGTTATTTAATGTAATTAAAGTTTTCTAAACTATAATGAAATATCCTTGGAGATTAAAATTTAACGCTAGAATAACCTTATTCAAGTAAGGTAAAATATGTATTGTAAAATTAATTAAGAACTCTCTTAACAAAAATATTGACATTTTTAATTTGAAGATTCCAAAAGGTAGAAATTTCTATCATATGTAATGACAAAGCAATAATAAGCTTTTTTTTCAATCACGTTGAAAATCTATCCATTTTAGTGGTTTCTACAGGGCAAGTATTAAAGATTTTTGCTTATATTACGTAATCGCAATGTCCGACTAGTATAATTTCATTCCCTTCTAGATAAAATCTCGAATTTTTTTTATACATAACACATCTAACAATTCAAAATATTGAATGCGTAGTAGACAATTTGTTGCTAATTTTATTACTATTACTATTACTATTATTATTATTATTATTATTATTATTATTATTATTATTATTATTATTATTATTATTATTATTATTATTATTATTATTATTATTATTATATTACTGTTATTATGTTTTATCGTTCTGATCGTTACTATTATTGAGTCAATATAGTAAATTTAATAGTCTGTTGTTTCATTAATAGACGGAAACTATTTTGTTCTATGTTTTATTAAATTCATGCGTAACAGTGTTTCTGAATCATATATTCGTTCTCTTAAATCTAAATGATGTATATATAAGAGGTTTTAAATTTCGGCTATAAAAACTGAGTCATTAAAAAATACTTCTGTAATAAGAAAGTGTATATACGTAGGTATATACGATTGCTCAAGGCTTGTCTATGTGCTATTAATAGCGTAATATTTTGTAAAATTTAAAAAGGCTCATAAAGTTACATTAAGTTTAATTTACCCAGACAGGAGAAAATATGTTTTGTTGGCTGAAATATTATGAGTCTAAGAATGTGCATATAATTCTTCCGTAACAAAATACAATCGAGGAAACGCAATTTATCGTAATATATATATACATACATACGAAATTTTATTTTATGTCGTAGGTAAGAAATTACTCTTAATGGCAATTGTAATTATCTTTGGTATGCTTGGATTAATGTTACACAATTGCCCTTCGTTTATTAAGTTTATTTAGTTTCATATGTTAATATAGTGTGGCTATTGGTTATTCATAATAAATAAAGTTTTGTTTAATGCCACGTAGATAGCTACAGCATTTTTAATGATCCGAGGTCGAGGACAATATTATTTACGTAAACGGCATAATTTCTCCAACACACGGGAGACATTGCGTTCGAATGATCGCGCTCGTTGTACACAAACGATGGATTTCGAGAGTAGCCATGTGCATTAAAATCGGCAAATGAATAAATTTGTACTATTAGCTCGGGTGTGCTCGCCCCCGATGTCGGCTTTTAATCGGCGGCTGCCGAACAACGAGGCGGCGGCTCGTCCAAAGCGCGACTACGTAGTGACAAATACAAGGCTTGTGACACACGTATAATTAAATCGAACTCGCTTCCGAGAAAGGCCGAGGCTATCGAGAAAATATTCCGCGAATTGGTCGGATACGCGATTCCGGGAGGGCCATCGAGATAGAGCTGGAGTGGCTAGAAGGAAGAGTCATCGTGAAACGGAGCCGGCCGGGAATTATTTTTGGTTATCTCGGCGCTATAGGAAAAAAATTAACGTCTCGTGCAGCGCAACGAGTCAGCATTGACTTTAACGACGTGTTCCTTTCCTACACGCGCACTGGCAAACGTTCACTGACGTTGAGCAATCGAGCGGATATCGTGTCTTACCGATTATCTGCCCGCTCAATTAAATCTTGGCGAAAACGCTTGTCTCGAGGACGTGCTTTTTGACAGAATAATATTGTAAGAGAAAAAAACAAATAGATCGTTTTATAAGTTGTTGCTAATGTTGGAATGTCCTTTTTTAACGATGTACAATACGCTTAAGTATCTCGTATCAATGAAAATGTTGATGCATTGCCTCTGGCAGTCCATGTAAATTCTTATTGAATTTGAAATTAGATAAATTATTATAATAAATTTTTAACAACGTCATAGTAATAAATATTAACACGTGATACGTTACATAAGCTTTATGTATAATTAGATCTTTATATAATTTGTTTCCCGCTTCTTTATATTATCGAATGTTAATATATTATTTAACAAGACAAGATATTTCTAATTATTGTAAAATTCGTTATCGAACAATGAAAAGATGAAATACTGCGTTCATAATACAGTAATTCAATTAATCATTGGCAAGAACATCATTAGTAACTGTTAACTTAAAAGATAACTATGAAGGATATTTCGGATTAATTATCTATACTTTTTGTAATAAACATTGTATAGAGAACATGAAAGTACATATCAGATTCTCGTGTGTATTTATGAAATAATAAAGTGGTGCCACAAACTATTTGTTTAAATTTTTATTTCTTCGAATTAATTTTCTAAAACTATGTATGTATCAGTTTCTTTTTTTTTTTTTTTTTTACGATTATCGTATATGTCATATCTCTATTGAAGTGAAAACATTAGTTTTCTTTTTATTAAAATATAAAAAAAAATTTTCTCCGCAAGCCTGTAAATTGCGTAATTAATTGACTTTTATTATAAACGTGAGTTTGAATTATATGAATCCAATATAGCACGGACGTTTGCGCGTGCGTAAGATTTCAATAGATAACATATATATTTGTAATATATTTTTAACGAGTAATAATGAAATCACTTAAATAATGAATAATAATTCTTAAGCGTAAGAACATTAGTAATTGATAAGATATTTCAAGACTAGAAGCTCAAGACAGTCGTTGGTAAGAAAATAAGAATTTGAAATTAAATTCCCGATTCTTTTCTATATGATATATTAATCACATTGTACTATCTCTAATGTGAATTGTAAAAATGCAGCGTAATTCAACAGAATCGAACGGATATATTAATTTCAATAGCCGATTAACTAATTTAATTATCTCGGATTTAATAGCTGTTTTGAATTTTATATGTTAAAAGCATCATAAATGTAAATAACATGGAGCCTCTTATCTAGGCTCAAACTATATATAATAATAGCCATTAATGTAGGATAATGAAGAGAATACAAGGCAGAAGCTGATGCAGAAGAATATGAAGTTATTTGATAGCGCGAGTGAAAGTATTGGTTCTCGATAATGCGAAATCTCCGTGGAGATTTCGGGATAGCGGAAAATATTTCAATTATCGATTCAACTATGCCAGTTGAAAATGCTTCGATTTGGCCGGATCCGCCGTCGAGCAAATCGCATAATATATCGACACACAACTCGCTTCGGCCCTCTTATCAAGCCCCTCGATCTCCCACGATTTCTACGAGATCCCCAATAGATAGCCATCGATTGATGAATCGCTTAAGTGCACCTCAAACGATTGCCGACTTTAAAACAACGATTGGCCATGACGCATGATTGTGGACTTTATAAGCGGCTGACCAGCAGAATTCTCTGTTCTAGCTTTCAAAATCCAGGATCAACGGCATTACCATTTTTAGGTGGCTCCAAGCTACTTTAATTACACGTCTTAGCAACTCCTCGATGTATTTATGTTTTCATTTGTTGAATATTCGAAATGTGAATTCGCTTGGTCGATACCTGTTCTCAATAATTAGAAAGGAGACTATTAAGCTTTAACCAATGCTAAAGCGTGTTTTTAGAGGCAAAATATGTATGCGAATTGCTACAAGCAAAAAGATAATTTGATGCTTAGCTCTATGTTGTATAATGATACGATAAATAAATATATTACCATTAATTCCATTCAATGGCATCGATTCCCATAAAAATAATCCAATACCTTCAATTTTTCTATTCTTCTTCTTACGTTACAATAGCCTTCATTCGTGCCTTAATTAATTACACTTACACGATGATACAATCAATCGTTAAAAATTGCTTATACTATCAATAAATTCGATTCCTTTTTTCCTCGCATACAGTGCAACCCCGACTTTTATCAATAAGTAGAAACGCTGATAATATTAATGCTAATAGTGGCTGTATATAAATTAATATGATCTCGTAATACGTCTGAAAAGGAAAAAAGAATAGGAGGAGGAGGCGTCTTGACGTGGTTGCTAACTGCTCAAGGTGGTTTTATCATGAAACTCTTGCATTAAGATAATTGGTACTCTTATTTCAGCCGGAATAATCATAAATAAGATACTGAGAAGACACTATTACTCTTGAGAAGCGGGAGAAATTAGAAGGGAAACGTAAAATACTTTGAAATAAGAATTGGCATATTACTTTTTAGTATAATAATTAGTTTTCTAGCGAATTTTTTAAACATTGAATCCAGAACATAATTTCACGTTGAAAATATTCCATTTTTGACAACAATGAGTATTCTACTTTTAAAGGTATTTCTCATTTTAATATTTTAATGAATTGCTTTTTATAATCATAAGCAACAGCATTTGGAGTATATCACAAATCAGTTAAAAGTTAAGTAGAAAAGATTTTTTTCCTTTTATAATCTATGTAAATATTACCATAAAATTAATTAGATAATAATCATAAGATTATTGATATTTGTTAAAAAAAAAAAAAATAAATAAATAAAAAACAAATAAATATATATATATATAAAATTGGATAATATATAACCTATTGTATATAAATATCGTAAACGAATGTTATAATTAAATTAATTGGTAATTACTTAAAAATTATTTTAGAGACTAAGATTGAAAATTAGCTTCTTTAAAAAGATAAATAATTATAACAAAAACATTGGTGATTGAATACAAAATTTAAAAATATTATCCATTAATTAATATAAAATATTGATAAATAATAAGTACATTTGTATTTGTGTGTGTATATTTCTGTACATACCAGCGTATTAGTATTTTTACGAGATATATAAATGGAAAGAAAATATCCATTATCACGAGGAGGCATTATTGAAGTTAATAAAAGGTCCCTTTATTCTTCCTATGAAGTTTTTAGGATAGGAAATGACGCTGTTGACTGTGCGAATTGCCATAAAACAAAAAAATGACCCAATTTCCTCCTTGAAAGGACCTTTATCTCGCAAGCTCGTAAAAACTGGCGATATCATTCGTTCTTCGTCTTGGTCTTTTTATCTTAATGACAATTTTTCGGCTCACGATACTCCAGACTAACACTTGTAGACTGATATTTCTATCGCAGTTTGACATGAATTGATATTGTTCCTACAATACAAACACAACTATTCATATTTTATAGATATGTGTAAAAACATTTTCATCATATAGATTATTTGAAGTTTTTATACAAATATCTATTTTCTTTTACAATTTTGTGTTAAGTAATGATTGATTGGTATAATTAAGGTAAATAGTACATGTATTTAAGAAATAATAATCCTAGTTTTATAGTCCAATTAATAGTGTTTGTAAATTACAATCAATAGTATTAAATGTTCATTGATTATTACCATATTGCTTTTATACCAAATCGGTTGTATATAAATCATGAACGAAACATATATTTTATTACAATCAATTCATACCCGTTTTTTGTATATATACATTTATAAGTATCCAATAATCATTAGTCAAGGTTACGAAATTTATCTTTTTATGTATAATATAATCAATCGGTGTATCAAAGCTATTATAAAAATTTAATAAACAAGCCGATTATACGTGTTCTATATATTTTAAAGTCCATAAATGTCAATTTCTTTTTTTCGATATTTTCTAAAGTTTCCGCCCTTATCTATAAATATCGTTAGTATTAACCGACGAATCGTTGTTACAACAAGTCGTAACATGTTTGTAACGCTAGTGTATTAGAATTAATTGGATACACGTGATTCGTTGAAAAGGAATTGCTACTGAGAATTGAGTTTTATTTATCTTTTTCTTGTTTCGACGATTTATAAACGAGGAATTATAATGCCAATAATGATATGTACCAATTTACAACGGAGTATTTTAAAATTCAATTATTAGCACATAATATATAATAAAAATGACTTTGACTTATCAATTTTAAATTATATATATATATATATATATATATATATATATATATATATATATAATAAAAAGAATTTTATAATTCATTATTTCAACAAATTTTATTAATATCAGTAGGATTCCCTAACTATTTCTCTTTTCTAGTGCGATGTAAGAAAGTCTGAAAAATCATTCTCCAAATTGTTTCATCCATTCGAAAAGCATGCCCAGCTGTTTGTGCCATGATCCAAGAAAAAAAATGAAAGAGAGAATACAGTCTCTTTAGCTTCTTTCCCGTTTGCTACACCTATTCGTTAAATATTCGACGCACGTGAGGGACGGAGAAGGAGGGCGACCGAAGGACGTGCGATAAAAGTCTGACGGGCCTCGCTCCATCTGACATCTAATTCCGGGAAAGTTTCAATCTCGGATCTTTGCTGCTCTTTTCTCCTCTTTTTTGACTTCGTTCTCCACTTACTCGATTCCCGGGAGGATCGAAGCTACAAAATCAAAGACACTCGACAAAACAGAAAAGACTTTGACTTGAATTGTATTTTGTCTTGTCGATGATTTTCTTGCCGATATATATATATATATATATATATATATATATATATATATATATATATGCCATAATATCAATAATAGTTGAATTATATTGTTTAGTCACTTTCGGTTAATTCAAACTGTATTTTTCATTTGTCGTTGAACAAGCGACTACTTTTCGAAAGTATCTTTCTTCGGAATCAGTGTTTCATAGCATTTGTAAGGAAGACATTATCATTTGTTCACATCAACTATAAATTTACAATCAATTCTAATGTATTAAAGTTTTTGCATTACAGATCTGTGAAATATGCATATAATAAAAATTGATTAAAAGAGGATTAAAGGAACAACAATTATCAATATACCAATAATATTTAATTCACGTAGGAACTTATCGGTTTTTCGAAACTATTAAAAATAAAAGATATAATTTATAAGCTAATAATATTTCTTTTCGCTTTACAAATGAAAATTGGGGTGAAATAAGGAGGAGACTATTACAATGTAAAAAAAACTCATCAGAACGATGTAGACTTAAGTTATTGTCAGCTGAATAAATTCATCCGACGACATAGAAGAAGAAACGTATCTATCTATCTATCTATCTATCTTTCTATCTATCTATATCTATATATATATATATATATATATCTTCAGCTGGGTCGACACGCAATATATATTCACGACCGGTTGCGTGTGCTTGCAAACGTACTATTCATTTTTCTCATGCATTTGACGGGTATTGTAATCGTAACCCGAACCTTTTGGGGCTTGTCGAAGAGAGATTTAGATTGAACACAAAAAACGGACGAAATACTCTTTTACTAATGATATTAATGTGTACGCACGCATATTCATTTATTTACCGAGTAAATATATGTCAGGGGAGTGAATGTAAACGGTTACTTCAAAATGAATGAATTAGTCAGCAGTGTCAAATTTTTCATTTTGGCGTTGAAAGGCGATGATTTTTTCTCATAATTAATAGACAGTATATGTGTGCGTACGCGCGCGCGCGCGTGTGTGTGTGTGTTGAGTTATTACGTATGGGAGAGGTACCATACTAATTATATAGTAATTATATCTTTATTTTTGTTTAATTTTTAATTTTATAAATGATGCATAATTTTTTAATGAAATACATTATGAGAAAATTTTTTTAGGATTTGTCACGTTAAAGGATATACGTAAGGAATTTAAACCGAAAAAAAGATGTACAAGCATTGATGTAGTAATATTAAATTATTAGTACTACCTATTAAATAGTAAGAAAGTATTTTTTATGATAATTCTGTGTTAAACAAAAAAAAAAAAAAAAATTAAACAGCTTTGGGCAACGAATTGAATATTTATAAAATGTTATCAAATTTTGATTTAATTATATTTAATCAACTTTATAAATAATATAAGTTATTATTCACGACTGTAACTATAATTTCTAATATTTTTTTCATACGATTAATATGATTAATTTATATGGTCAATAGCAATTTATAACCAATAACTACTAATCATTATTTTATAGTTTTTCAATAATGGAGTGTTTTATAGTTTTCGTTAATTACTACAAAAATTTTTAATTTACACTAATTTAAATATTCTATTATCTTGACTAAATATTTTATTCATTTTTAATTTTTATCATTTCAAATTAATATTTAAATTAAATGATTTTAAGATATAGTTTTTATTTTGATTGAACAGTATTGTTTATAATAATAAAGTTCTTTTAAAACTAATATTAATTATACGAATTTTTTAAAATCAAGTAAAATATTATTTTATTTTTTTAAAATTGAGTCTATTAAATAATATGGAAATTAAAATCAATGTATTTTAGAATGCTGACTAAATTATTATTTGCAAAGACAATTCATTGTAATGAACAAACTTTGTTATTATATTAATAAAATTATGTTTTATGAAATATAAATTTTAAATTTTAATAAACCTATTAGTAATTAACAATTTATTAATACATATTACTATTAATATTTTTCATTACGTTAATAATGTAAAATTTGTAAAGTACCTGACTTTTATTACTGAATATGAAATAAACCATTTTTATTCAAATATATGTGTGTATTCACATGTCTGAAATGAAATGAAATTCTTATTATTTTATTCATATATTATTCTTATAATTTTATTTATACGGTATAGTGTAAATTTCTATTGCAAAAATATATTTGTATATCAAGACGAAGACCTTTAAGTTTAAAAAAATATTACGAATTTATGAATGTAAATGAAATTATGATTCCAATATTAAGATTTTAATTTGAGAAAGTTTGAGACAATATATTTTAGAATATAATTATTATATATTATCAGTTTAAATATTAATTGGGTAAGTTTATACTTAAGAAGCGGCAGTAGTTTCAAGCGCTTTTCTTTCGTGCAATCGAAAGTTTTCTGAATACATAAGCTAACGGAATATCGATATTTGCGAAAATTGTCCCCGCATTTGTGACTTATCATTCATACAACTTGTTTTACTTGATTTGCGCATTATTGATTTGAATGGAGATCGTAGCTCCATGGATACATTAATATTCCATTTCGTATGTATCTTGCAGCCTGAATAAGACGCGCCCATCATGAGGTGCTAAGAAAATTTTGTCACGGAACTTAGAGTTATGGCATCCACGAAATGATGGGCATGCTAAATGGACTGAAAGTTAGTAGCACTCGAGTCGACTACATGCGAGGATAAAGGCTGAATCGACTTGAAACAACCAAGCATTAACGAGACTAAAGAGGGCGAGAGCCTGGCCCAGATAGATATATATTTAGATAAATAGATATATAGATAATGAGATAAAGAGAGACACGAAGAGAGAGAGAGAGAGAGAGAGAGAGAGAGAGAGAGAGAGAGAGAGAGAGAGAGAGAGCGAGCGCGAGAGGGAAAGGGGAGTGGGTGGAGAGGGTATGGGCAAAAAGAAAAAATAAGGATGGGGAAGTCTTTAAGTGCGTGTTCCCGTGTGTTGGCTCTATCAAGATTGAAAGAGAGAGGGAGCGAGAGTGAAAAAGAAGGGAAGGGGTGTGCTGCTTGGGTGTCTTTGGATATTCACAGCCTTCCAAGATTAGCTTGACGCATGACTTTGGAGATTGTGTGAGAAAGTATGAGAGTGTGTGAGAGAGAGAGAGAGAGAGAGAGAGAGAGAATCATACGATGCCCTCATCTACGCATTTGTCTACCCCCATGTCTAAATGTTACCACGATACTTTTTCGCTATTCTCCATGTCTTAGGCTTTTATTGCAATTCAAAGTGGGATGGAAATTTCGTGAAATGAAAACCCGCCGATCGCACTGATAAGATTAAGTTTTTCTTGCATAATAGATGCTGGCTTCGATCCCCGTCTGTGGGCGTGTGTCATTTTAGGTTATTCTGGATTAAAGAGGATGAAAGAGTCTTCAGTGCGATCGCTCCTTCTTCACCCCCGCCCAAACTGCCCAAAGCCTATGTGTGCACGTGCGCGCGTGCACTACCTGGGTTAATGAGCGATCGCCCCCGCCGATGACCACCTGCGATGATTATTAAGCGAAGCAAAAGCGAGTCGAGTTGGAACATACAGAGTCGGTTGGTCGAGCATCCTTATAGTTACTCAATCCCGTTTTGTTTATTTATCATTCGCAATTAGGCTTGTGTGATATTCAATGAGCAGGATTATTTTTCACTGTAGTTTAGTGATTAATCGATCGAGCGATAATTATGTTTTCTATTTGAAATTATACGTCAAATACATGATTAATGATTAGTTAAACAATTACTTTTATAGGAAGTAAGAATTATGTTCAATACTAATTACGCAAGATAAAAGTTGTAAGTAGATATACCGCAACGCGATTGAATAAAAATCCATAGGTATTATTTTATAGTTTGTTTCCTTCTCTTGATTATTGGAGAGCGATTACTGATACACAAATACATTTTAAATATATAGCAATAATTTTTGTTACGTTGGCATTCGAAATAATTATTGTTGTTGCTGTGCAAACGATAATAACTAATCAGCAATCCTATATTTAACAATTTAAATTTCTATGTAAATATTGAAATTTTTAATATTTAATTGAGTAATAAATTAGTAATTTTGAAGGAATTTTACATAATCGATTGCCTTCTACGAGTTAAATTTTATTCTATAATATTTTTATTAGCATTTTATCTGAATATCAGATTAAGATAATCTCAGGATAATATATAATTACATCTACGATTTGCTATAATAGACTATTATTTAAATATATCTTAAAACATATAATTATAATGTATTTTTAATTTTTATATATGTTCTGTATTTAATTGATTGTCAATAATTATAATGTCTGAATTAAGAAATAATAATATCATAAACTTCATGCCATTTATCGATATTTTCCAATTAAGTGTAACTGAAAAATATTAAATCATGTCAATTATTAATTATGCACAGCACAGTTTTATCAAAATGATTACGATACCTTGCGTGTTTTTTTTTAATAATAAATTTTGATTTTCCCAGTAAATGAAAAGAAATTGGAATATTATAAGTATGGGTGATGAAAGGGACGATAGGAATTAATAAAATCAGTCTCCATTTATATCTGATTATTATTCGACTGACAAAATCCAATATTGGTATATGCCTCAAAAGTAACTTAACTAGCTAATGTAACCCAGTACCGCGCGCGCACACACCCACCTACCCACCCACGCACGCACACACACACACACACACACACACACACGCACACCACGACACGACACGACACGACACGACACGACACGACACGACACGACACGACACGACACGACACGACACGACACGACACGACACGACACGACACGACACGACACGACACGACACGAACACGCACGCGTGGTAGGATATCGATGTAATAATAGGTGAGAATGAGTATAAAATAGTAATTCCAAGTATTACGAAATATTGTATTCGATGTCAATTCGGAAAATTATAATTATGCACTGTTTTAAAAATAATAATCAATCGTCTATGCATCTGTTTAATCAATTAAGCATAATGCTAAATATATATTTATTAATTGTCTCACATAAAATATGAAATTAATTTTTAAAAAATATTATCATACTTTTTAAGCGTCGATATCAATAGTTTGAAATGTAAATCTGTATCGTACGTTGTTATACTAAAAATCGAAAATTTTGCATTTTTGTATGTGCGCGATGCCTTTAGTAATTAATTATTGTTGTAGTTATTAATTATTCTTCGACTTTTAATTACGAGCTTAAAGAAATGCTACCAATATTTAAGGTCTATGTTGAAACCTAATTAATGAAGTTATCTGGACTTCAGCTTTGTAATTCTCTCTCGTTACAGTCTCTTTACTTAATTCATTTGTGTTAAACGAGGAGAGAATGGTTGTTTGATGACTTTCGCGTAATGTGACTCTTCGCACACTCGTGAATATCACTATGGGGAGCAGCGGGCTACTTTGTTTTGACAAAAAGTTCGCAGTATCTCGATAGCGAGTGCAGCTTCTCGAAATAATCCAATCAATCGTCACCAATCTCGTATTCCGACTAATTACGTGAGAGGTGTAATGCCGAGGGTCCGAGGTATTTGCGATCGTCTCGGGAAAGCCCCGATGCCGTTCTGGCATTCCCAGGTCATCCATTTAACCGTTTCCATATTTTAACCAAAAGTACTATCGGCCCTCGCCGCTTTGCATGCATCTGCAATTCGCAGGGTGGCTTAGGCGCTCGTGGCGCCACACTCTGACTGCGGCAATTACTTCCATATATTTTTGTCAATCTCTTCCCGTCGCCGACTCTACTTTGACCAGCGGGTGCTCGTCAATGTCGTCCTCCCGTGATATCGGCCGCTCCCGTTGAAGTTGTCGCGTCGAGGATGCTGGGGACTCCGTATAAGTCGCCGGATTCCTCGAGAATCTGAAAATCGAGCGCTCTACTGCAAATATCGCGCTCTCGCCTCCGACTTTGTCGCGACGCGATTTTATGTCCGCTCGCATTGATCTTGATGGCGTGGGTGTGAGATTGTCGAGAGGACGTTGCTGTAAATTCAAATGTCCAACGCAAGTGGGAAATTCAATTGTACCGAGAACGTGAGAGACGACTTAGTTCGTTTGACAAGGAGCGGAGGGAAATGTAGGGAATTGCCTTCTAAGGTTTACATTTATTCTTAAATTTATTACTCACGACAATAGAATTTTCAGCCAGTTCATCATTATTTGAACATTCAACTATCCCAACTTTATTTTATTTAAAAAACACATGTAATTGTATGATTAGTATCTACGTAATATCGCAATTATGTATTACATAGGCCAAAAATTCGTACAGTCAACTCATTATCTGATACTCTAATCAATTTTATGATATAATTATTTTGTTGGTTCAATTTATAAAGTTTAGGAATTTGTTGTTGTCGCTGTTATTAAATAGTACGATTAATTATCGCTATAAATTCTAAATTTCTAAAAAATCAAACCTTCATATATGACTATAGTTAGGTGTTTAAAAGTTGCGTTGGAATTTTATTGGCTTTAATGGCTCATAAAATGTGCTGAACCATAGAATTTTACCTAATCTACATGCGATCAGTTATAATATCAAGTTAACAATAATATTAAGCAATTGTCTCTACATGTTATTATAACTTTGTATATAAAATGAATATTTGTGAGGTAATGAATGTGACTGTGAATCCATACTATTTAATTTTGGCTTAATCTCATATTCCATTGTTATATAATATTATAATTATAAGAATCATGAATATTTAGCCTATAGTTCCTATAATAAACAGAGACCGTTAAAAAAGTTAAAAAAAATAAATCTACGAATGAGTGTGTGCGTGCGTGGGTGAACGCGCGGGCCCGCTTGTGCGTGCACGTGCGCGTTTATAAACAAGCGCATAAGCTATCGAAACGATCGATCAGATTATTTGTGTATATTACAAGATTTCACAGTCTTGTAGCCCATCATGAGAGAAAAATGGCTAATTTTTATAAATCTAGCCAATAATAATTCCTGATAATAAGATCTACATGGTTTTGTAACCATAGCAATAATGTGAAAAAATTAATTGATGCTATCACATTTCGCATGATTAAAAGAGATGGTCGAGGTATATACGGCATGTCTGGAAACTAAATAAGAAAGTAAAATAAAAAATGGAATGGAAGCATCGTAAAAGGGAATCATCCACGCAATATACCGTGTCTCAAGGAAACACGTTGTTGATCACATAAGTGCGCCCTGAAAAATTGCAACTGATTGATAGATCGATTATCCGGGCGCTTTGGGGCACGTTGCGCGCGAAGATAGCTTTCGAGTGCACCGTGGGGTTTATTCACTCCCGGGTGTACTTTTAACGATGACGCGAACGCGCTCCCCTCGACTTTTTTCCTCCGGTGCATCCTCCCGTTCGTGTGGCCGGCGTTGATTTACATGAGAGGATGGAGCCGAGGCAGCCGGAGCTGAAAAGAGAGTCGTCGCATCCCAAGGTAGTGGTAGCTCTGCCCCATGGCGGGACTGCTTTTCTCCTTGGACCGTCGGTCCTCTTCTTTTGTTGGTACTGCTTCTGCGGGGTGATTAACGTCGACCATCTGATGCCCTAACCCAGCTATCCTTCTCTCGCTCTGCCTCTTCCGGAATAATTTCGTTCGTGAGAACGTCAGACTGCTGCTGCTGCTGCTGCTGCTGCTGCTGCTGCCGTGAAGGAAACGTAGTCGGGGAGACTGTGTGTGTGAGACAAAGATAGAGATATACAGAGAGAGATAGACAGACAGAGAGAGAGAGAGAGAGAGAGAGAGAGAGAGAGGAGGGGGGTAAGGGCGCGACATTGAGCCAGATCAATCGGCTTCAGCCATCAGAGCCACGTATGGATAATATCCGTTTAGCCGATAGTCAATGGATGGCAATCATGGCGCAATTATATAATCTATTCGCGCCCAAATTAGATGCTACGACTTTTCTTTTCAGGGCAGCGCAAGACATTTTTGTTTAGAATTTGAGAAGCATCTAGGGCTCCAGAGCATCATAGCCTGGTAGGTGATCCTTTGGATAAGAACTTTTTAACACGTGGAAGGCCAAGTGGTGTGAAAAGCGCTGGTTGAGTAAGGGTAACTTTATCTTGTGGATATATGGAGTCACGACTCTGTCGGTAGAGCATTGAGCAGCATTTGGAGTAACGGATTGGCGCCGCTTTACTTCTTTGTTCGTTTGCAGAAAATACGAGCGTGGGAGGCTCCGGGAACGCGTAATTGCTTAAACCGGACACTTAAGTTTGGTCGAGCTCGCGAGAGACTCGCGAATAGTCGATGCATACGTAGATTTACTGGGAGTGGGAAGGAGAGGGGATGGAGACGTCGACCTATGAGAAATGTGCACACGCGGATGATGAATCGTTGTATAGAGTACGGGATATTTACGTGGCCTTCTTCAGACCTAAAAGCGAGTAATAACCGTTAAAGTAGTTTTTATCCAGCTCATGAATAATAAATAAGACTTTCGACTGGGAAGAGATCCTTCGTATCGGATTAATGTATTTTTACATCTTTTTCTCATAATTTGATTGATATTATGATTTCAGTATAATATCGATCGATTAGACAGGCCAATAAAAGCATCTGCAGCTCGATGCATTTATAAGTGATTAATCAGCAAAACTTTTTCGTTGATTATATCTACTCACGATTTTTGGCTATTTTATCGAAGGCTTATATAGACGACGAGACAATGACGCTGTTACATAAGCACGTACAGCTTAGCCTTATGCTATTATATAATTTATTTGGACTTTTAAATCGTTTATAATGCTATCAATATAATAATAGCTTATAAATATTAATAATCATTTATAAAATACAATTTTTCAGCATTTGACCAGGGTCTATAATGTTTGAAATTTTGAAGTAAATTTTATTATCCTATACTCTCTCTCTCTCTCCCTCTCTCTCTCTCTCTCTCTCTCTCTCTCTCTCTCAATTGTTGCAATAATTATGTAGCCTTTAAATGCAATTTTCACATTCTATATTTGTTGTTAATTAATTAACAAAACAATATAGATAAATGTTAAAAAGCTCAGATATCATATTTAATATCGGCTTAATATTGTTATATTTCATATAATAAAATACATTACAATAATTTTCATTATATATTTATAGATCTTTTTTATCTATTTTATTTTATAGTATAATAAGCTTTATTGTTTAATTTAATATGTATTGAGCGATAAGAAATAAGGAACGATGATATAAATATTTGGCTACATCGATTATTCTATTATGAATATATCGCCGCTGAAAATATTACTAAATTAATTTACTTGAATGTTTGAAGTATTCATAGGTTGTTTAATTTCAGTTGACATATATATTTTTCACAATATACCAAATGTTTTTAGCAACGTCCATGCTGTCGCCTATCATTCATTCTGCCAGAGATTTGCGCATTGGCCCTTCACTTTACTGTATAGATCTTTTCCCATACGATTCGTCATTGTATTCGCGGATTTAAAATAAAGCTCTTGGCTTCTATAAACATGCGCGGATAGAAATTAAGACAAACGAAAAATAGGCGGACATGTTCAGTGTCTAATAAATTCTTCGTCAGAGACATCTAATGTTGCTTAGATTGTCGGAAATTTATGAAAGCAACAGCCGCGATGATTAATTTCTCATGTCTTTTCGAATGTGCTATTTTTACTTTCCAACAAAAAAAATTCGCAATAAAATTGCTAGCCAGTATTATACAGAATCCAGTTTAACTAACTTGCTTACTAATTATTTTCTCTTGCGTCATATTGTATTAATGATTTCCATAAGTATAAATCATTTGATTCTTATGATCTTTAACCGACTATTATATTTTATTTTAATTTTCCATTGTTTTTATTTCTCTGAATATCAAATACATGCAGATATATTTTATAAATGTAAATTGCTGTAAAATTATTATAAGATAAAACATATCGCAATACTACCGCGATATTTCTGACTAACTCTAAATGTTATGTAAATAAGGCTGATTTATTACACGTATGTATTATATAAACTTAATAATTATTTAGCCTTCTATCGTTTCTAGTCGCATGTACTCTGTTTGCTTAATATATTTGGAGCTCGAGATTTGCTGTTATTGTATTTATCGAATACACAGTAATCTCAACTCGACATTGCACGAGCTTGTCATCTCGATCTCGCTTACTCTTACACTCCAAGCCTATATCATACATCTTGCCTGTCCATGCCGATCTATTCGCTATATAACCATGCTCACTCTCACACATTTGCATCTGCTACTCCTTAGGCGATCTTACTCTATTACCATCTCTATGCTCCTTTTTTCGGACGTTTGGCTTTCTCTTCAAAAGCGTGTTCTTAAATGCATCATCTTCCACACAGAGTTGCCTATTTTTTGCAAAACCACCGCAACGTTTAAAAACCAGGAGAATTCTGTTAGCACGATTTATTTTTACATCGAAATGAGACGTTGAAGTGGGTTAGACGAACGACGTAGCAGCGATAACAATGACATTAATGATTTTTCTTTTGGGGAAAAAAATAATTAAATATGTCGGAATATACAATTGCCTATCGTGCATTTTCATTTAACTACAATGTAACAATTAGGCGTTACTCAGTGCAAAGAAAATATAACGAACGCAGAATTCCACAACTTAATCAATAAAGTGGTTAAAATCAACAAATAAGATCAAAAAAAAAAAAAAAAAAAAAAAAAAACACTGTTTTCATTTGCCATAAAGAATGCAGACTTATTTTAAGTTTGTTTTGTTTGCAAGGCTTTCTAGCTTGTATGAATAAAGTTTTTAAATTAGATATTTACATTTTAGCGGCAGAATTACAAGAATAAAAAAAAATCTCTTCTTCGATGGACATATATTTTATAAGTCATTGTGGATATGAAAAGTGGAGAAAAAGAATTGGCAAATGGCTACGAATTAATGTAGTATCATAAGCTCATTCCGATTGCATTAGCTGAATAAATGTAGGAACCACTTTGTAAATGACGGGGAAAGTATAAAAAATATGCAGCGATGCTCGGAATTTCTTTTTAAACTTTTGTATTCAATGGCCGTCAGGAGTCAGCTTTTAATCAACATAAATGCCGGGAGTTTGGCTGACTGTACATAAGCAGCTTAGCCGAGCTTTGCTTGGCCGTTGTAATGTGACTCTTGCATTCGCTTATAGGGAAGCTCATTTCATTTTTCAAACAGCTTTGGGCAGAGATGCTTCATTTGAATGGTTCGACTGAAGTTCATTCTTTTGAAAGGTATTTTTGCTCGATTTTTTATTTATATTACAAAAGCAACAGGACGATATCTTTAAGCTTAGCCTTAGGTATGAAGGCATTTTTCTTAATTAGCCCTCTTTTGTCCATCTTGCAGTTAACATACAACTGCAATCTAATTACAATATATCGTGATTTTTGTACTATTTCTTGTTTTCTTTTTTTCTTTTACTTTATTTGTAACTTTTGTACTTAATTTTAAACTGAATTCTGTTGTTTAGTATCGTGTTTTGATGTAGTGTTGGTAATAAGTACGTAGTAGAGAATAACATAATACATAATACGAATGAAAGATATAAGTAATATTATAGCTTATATAGATAATCTTTCACCCAATCAAACTAATTTTATCGTTTTGTTTCCAAAATAGATAATACTTTAGCTAGAAGTATAACTGAATGGGCGCGCGATTAGCGATTATACATTTTGGCACAGAAAAAATTTTAAAAATTCTAATTGCTCATAATACATCGTATTGTCGTCTTAAGCATCATGATAATTTGCACATTATATATGCTATCTTGCATATCATTATTATTTTATTTTACCTAATATCATTTGAAAATGGAAAAAATTATAAAAAATTAAATTTATAATATATAATTTCATTGAATACATACAGCTTGTATGAATCCACTATTATTTTTGATATATATTAATAAATTTTTAAATTACGTTGATTGGTTGTGTCTTTTATATTCATTTTCGTAATATTATTGATAAAATTACGAGGATTAAAGCCGTGATAATAATTTTTTATGAGTTTTTATATTTTTTACGCCTTTATACAAAAAAAAAAAAAAAAAAAAAAAAAAAAAAAAAAATCATACTTGCGTATTATATTAATCAAAGTTTTTAAGAATAGATTTTTTTTATTTTCATATTAATATGTAAATTAAATACACTTTCGATTTATTCAAGCGTTTAAAACAATATAACGATTATTATGGTTTGTGTGATGTAGAATATAATTAAGGCAAGAATATTCATGTTGATATTAGCCAATACATTATTATTAATTTTTATCTAGAAATTAAGACGATTGCATAATGAGAAATTAATGATACGTAATTAATGAGTCTTATGCATACATAATTTTTTTTCCTATTACAAATTTGTGTTCCAATACCATTATTTGTTTTTTAAGCGGATCATTTACTTTTGATTTACTACTTGAATTTGAATCTGCGGTACATTAAATATAAGCTATGTACTTCAATTAATCTACGCTTAATATGGTAACCATCCCGAATAACACATTGAATAATAATAATAATAATAATAATAATAATAATAATAATAAAAATAATAATAAGGATTTTTTCATTATATTGATGTAAAATAAAGATTCGATCAATGTAATTTGTACATTATTTTAATTTTAATAGATGATGGAGGATATATTTGTAATTATCAGAAATGCTTAATGCTTTTAGTGCAAAAACTTTTTGTTAATTTTTTGCCGTTGTTGTAATAATTACGAATTTCAACATTATTAGAATAAAATCTGAGTTCTTTTTTTCGTATTGTAAACATGTTGTTTTCTTGAGTTCTTATATATAAAAAAAAAAAGCATTATAATATAAAGCCGCGTGTTTATTATGCTTTTTTCTTTTGATTTTATCGTGTGATTCTTCTGATGGACTATTCAACTACGAATATTATTATATACTTTGGATGAAATAATTGATTTTATCAGACTATTAAGCTGCATGCACATAAATTTGCGAACGTCTTCAAATATTCTTTATTGGGTGCTTGAAAAACAACATTGCACGAGGGCTTATCGATGTGAGATTTTTCTTATTCATTTACAGCCTCCTTTTATAATGAGCATAAACATGTAAGATAATATCGACAATAGTCCTAATTTTAAAAAATTAAAACATACGTTCGACGCACACATTGTAATGCTCTTTAATACGCAGCTTTTAATATTATGTCGGTAAGATAACAAATTATCACAATTAGACATCAAGAGGTAGAGCTATTAAAGAGCTTAGAAATTTAAAGTTCCGCGTTCTTTCATCTTAAATCCGAAGTTTTATACAAAAGGCGCTTAATAACGTCGATGACACGGGAGGACGTTATATTCTTTGAGTCAAGTTTTTTTAGCGAATCGTCGCATGAGAGGTCGGCGGAGGAGGACGATTCAATCGAAGTGGCGGACATCGGTGCTCAACTGCGTTCCACAGACACCTCGAATACTTTTCCAGATCGGCTGTCTATAGGCGCGGGGAGAAAAGGGGTCGGACCCTTTTCTAAAAGCAGTCGATTACTCGGTGACTGCATTAGGGTCGCGGTGGGCTGTGCCGAGGGGGACGAGGAATTATTCCCAAAGCGAGCCACGTACGGGACACAGGTTCGCTTGTGGTCCGTTTCTCCTCGATAACGACGTCCCCGTATATGGTGCGGCTTGTTTTTGCGCGCCCGCACGCAGCAGCCCTCGCGGTAGTTTCTCTCTTGAAACGAAGGTGGTACACCTGATACGGGAATAAAACGAGACTTTATGAGAGAGGGACAAGAACCCTCGGACTGCTACACCCGGTATAAAAACTCTTTTACGAATGGCGCGCATGTGAAATTTAGCTGGGAGCTCGCGCGATCGATTACGCACCAATTGAGACGCATGCTCAACAGGCGTATTCACTTTTTCCTTCGTTTTTTTCCTTTATCGATGCTGCCCTTATAAATTGTCGGCCGCACTTTCCGGCGCTCGAGAGTGTAATTCGTTGATTGGAATACTTGGCGTATTTTTCTAACGCACCACCTCTCTTGCTTGATCGTTACTACGACTTTACCAATGTCATAGAGAATGTAGAACTTTGAGCTAAGCTTCTTCCCAATTAGTATGCCTATAATGTGGATTTTCAATCGATTTTCAGCGTCGTAAAATTACAACAATTTTAGCATATTTTTTATACGGAATATTCTTCTTACCATAAACGAAGCTCAGCGAATTCTGAATTTCTGTATACCAATCGATTCGCATTTACGTGTTGTGCGTCGTTCTGTAATGCTATATACCTTCATTTCAAATACATAACATTTTTATCCACACTATGTCTACTGACTGATAAAATTATTATAATGTGCTCGCATTATTTATCCGCGACTTTAAAATATCTTTAATTGTAATAAATTATCACCAAATTATGTGAATTATTTTTCTTTTTATAATCAATCATTAAAGTGGCTCGCCTATAAAATTGTTAAGCTTTTATATTTTGTATTAGTTTTTATTGTCACTTTGTTTGTACAGTATTTTTGTAAAAAATGTAAAAATAACAACTTTATCAGAATAATGTAAATGTCATAAGCAGTGATATAGTAAAATATTGATATTTGTGTACTCGTAAATATCACGTGAATGTTTATACCAATGGCATATATCAATTAGCTAGTATAGCTCTCAAACATTTAAATTCCTAGCAGAATTACTGCAATTATCTAAAAGGTAAAAAAAATTATATATTGCGTTGCCCTATAAATTTTAACCGAAGTAATTTTATTTATGGGATGCATAGAGCGGACAGAGTAAGAAAGAGATTGGAATATTTAAATCGTATCAAGATAATATTTATCATATGCTTATATAGTATAATATCGCTTTAAAAGTTTTTTCAGATTCCACTTTATTGTTTAGTGTATATTGCGGTATGAGATTGCTTCTAAAATAGTCGTTGAGCTAATAAAAGAAAGCAAAATGAAAGAGGAAGAAGGAAGACAAAAAAAAAGCATACAAAATGAAACGTAAAGAAAGAAAAACAAGAACTCAATCATAGAAATATCACCCCTTAGTGAAATGCAAATAAACAAATTTAATGCTAATAAGTGAAAAAAAAATTCGCAGCGGCATCTTTTTGTCAATATAAGTACCATTCTTTTACCAAAATAATGAGCAGAGCTTTTGACGATATACAAGAGCGAGGATGTTATCGATTTCTTTTATGTTAAGCAGGAAATTTCTCGAAAATCACAGGGGCGCATCCGTGAGTAGTTGCGCATCGATGGGAAAACAAAAACGGGAGCGACCTCGAGGACAACAACAACAAACGACGATGAACGGCCGAGTAGTCGGCGACAACACATGTACCGAGTTTCAAAGTTAGATCTTTGCACAAAACCGACAGCTATAATTACGAGCATCCGTAAACCTTATATCCTAGGCTTCCCACCCTCTCTCCCATATTCTCTCCCTTCCCCGGCTTGCCGTGAACTTCGTCGGGTGGAATCACTAAGAGCACACTGTCGCCGCTTTTCCTCGGCACCGAGAGCAAAAGGAGTACAAAAAACAAAAAAAAAACAAACAAAAACACAAAACAAAAACAAAAAAACAAAACGAAAAAAGAAAGGAAAAGAAAAACAGGCGTATAGAGCGCGAGGGCCCGAGAAAAAGCGCGCCTGCACTCCCCGGATAAAATCAATCGTGCAAAAGAGCGACCACAGCAGCGGCCACGAGCTACTCTCGCGATCCGGATAAAATCCACGTCGTCTTGCTCTGAGCCCGCGAGAGAGTTCGCGAGAGTTAGACTCGGGAGAATCGCTCCACACCGTAACACGCATAAATTACGATGTAATTACAGGGCCGGCGATCACGATCGCCGGTCAAGACAGTCGGACAGATCGGATCTCGGAGGGAGCGTGGTTTCGCTCCTTTTCCCTCCCTTCCTTCCCGGCTTTATTCTTCATTTCTTGCTCCGTTCATTCCTACCTTCCTCCGTTTCCTCCGTTGCCTTCGTCTTGTTCGTACCGTTTTCCCCATTCCCTTCTTGCTGTATTTTTTTTCTCTCCTACGTGTCCTAAGTACGACACGAGAGAAGCCGCTCTCTCAGTCCCTACTTAAAAGCAGATCGTTTGCTTACTTTGTCGCGCTCTTTTTGTATCTTGCGTCACGTCCCCCCGAGTAAAAACGAAAGCGGAGATGTGAATTTACGTGAGCAGGGTTGTTTTCGAGTAACGAGATTCGATTGTTTATCCTTTTCTTCTTTTTTTCATTCCTGTGTAATTTAATTTACACTGACTCGTCGTAATTTAAAGGTTAAATTAGAGTTAAAATGTATAGTTGATTTTTCGAGCGACGAGTAAGATTTCTTCAGCTTGTAAATATGCTTATAAGGGCAACAATAATTTGATCTATAGGACGCGTTTTTGAATTAATAAGCTAGATAGATTACGAATTACTTGGCTTATCGAAGCGAAAGCTTCGATTTCATGAGTTTGGAATAAGATATTTTGTATCATGGCTTTTGATTAAGCTCGATTAGTAATTTCAGTAAAATATTAAATATAATCAATGGCAATTTGGAAATTATCATGGGATGCTATTAAACAGATTGAAGATAGACGTTATTGAAATAATGTTGATTGAAATGTACTTTTATGCGTTATGAAAGAAGGAAGTTTAATATTTTTGAAAATACTTTACATTAATTTAATGATATTAACGAGTTTCGTGAATAATCATAAGAACAATAACAATAGCAGCAGCAACAGCAGCAGCAGCAGCAGCAGCAACAACAACAACAACAACAACAACGACGACGACGACGTCGACGACGACGACGACGACGACGACGACGACAACAACAACAACATTGAGCGTCTGAGTTCTGATTTTTCAAATTAAATGGATTTATTAATAAAATTACGGTATCGTTCCTCCATGCCCACGTCGAGTTTTTAAATTGTCATCAATTTTATTGGCATTTATTCTCTTCCCTAATCAATAATCATTTATTTAGAGTTCTTGAAATGCCACTAACACTAGGAAAAAATTTATTATCGAGCATATTTGTAAAAAGTGTCGGTTCGCGTTATACAATCTGGCTGAATCTGATAATTGCAGTAGCGTAAAAGTAAGTTGGACACGAGACTTTTAAAACAGCCACTCGTCAAAAGGAAATGTCTCTTTCGGATCGCTTACTCTTACCTCCTCGAACCCATTCCCAATTTAGTCAGCGGTGCCCTCACGCATACCAATGCAAGAGCGCAGACGCGGGCGGGCACGAACGAGAGTAGAGTCGAAGCTTGATTGTTGAACGAGCGGCTGGAGCGAGAGCTACGTCGATAGAGATAACCTCTTCGAGAGCCATCGAGAGGCAATGGGGCAACTTGAGAGAGGGAGAAACGGAACAAACGAGCAGGTAACGTGGTGAGCGGCATCGAGTCAAGGAATCGACAACGACGGGCCCCCGAGGAAGTGTCCAGATCTAGGTATATTCATCATAATGGCCATAATGTCTTCTCGTCGCGAGAGAACTGGCCAGCATCGTGTCTCTATCTATCTATCTATCTACCTATCTATCTATCCATCTATCTATCTATCTATCTATGTATATACATATATATATATATATATATATATATATATATATATATATTTCTCTCGCCCATGCTCACGTTCTCTCCATTCGATCGCACGTAATTCCGTCTGTGGCGTACTTTGGACTTAAAAGTTCTCGTGGTGCGATTTTCTGCTGCGATTCTCTCCCTTCTCGTCCCTGTTGACTCTCTCTTTCCACCTTCTTTCTCAGTCGTTAATGTTGTCGGGTTCTATCGCTCAGTTCTTTTCACTTTTTTCGTTAAGTTTTTGTTTTTTGCTCTTTTAACCTCATCAACTTCATTAGCGAGCCGCCTCTTTGAACTTGAGTTAGTGAGCATAAAAAAACGATTGGGGGGGGGGGGGGGGGGGGGGGGAGGGACGAAGCTATTGGCGGAAATCTTGATATGGTTTTTATTTTGATTCGGTTGTCGAGGTTGCACTCAATAATCGATTGGCATTTATATAATATACAATAAGACTTTTTATTAGCATTTTACGTAGATTGGCGAATGATTTATGAGCTTTACCGAATTTTAAATTATATAAAAATCATTCGATCTAACTTGTTTAGCTTGGCCTTTATATTTCTATATATATTTATATTATCGTTTCTGCGATTATTACTTTAAAGGCTGTTTCTTAATAATACAAATAATACACAAATATTAGTTACTATTAATGAAAGCGTTTTTATTTTTAATTTCCAGAAATTGAGGAAATATGCAATATGTTTCAGGGCTAACATTAAACAAATTGGTACTTATCAAATTAGTCGAAATAACCGTCGTTCATTGTATATTTCTTAATATTGACATTTCATATTATTTGATGAGCAAATAAAATAAAATATATAGATTAATATCAATATTTTAAATAATTTAAAAATAGTTCAATTTCTTGTTAACTATCTTGTTAACTATTAACGCATAACTATAACACAAAGTATTTTATAAATACGTGTTTATGATGCATAATTTGATGTAAATTCGAGTTATTAAAAGAGGTTTGAATAAAATTTTGCCTCTCTTTTTTGCAAGTTATACTCATTTATAGAATATAATTTTTAAATTCAATGTTTTTAGTCACAATGTGGTATACGGACGTAAAATGAAATGTAGTTGTTAACTAATTTTAAGTTAATTTCTGGAATTAATTTTAAAAATACATAGTTTAAAGGACACAGCTTTGTTTAAAATATTTTGTCTTATATACCGATTTAATTGTAATAAATATCACGAAATTCCTGTTCTATAGTTTTTAAAAATGTAAATTTCCAATTTCAAATGAATGTTTTAATGTTCTGTCGTCATTTTGAAAGATTTTGTATTGCCCAAACGTTATATTATGTAATAATTAAATTCCGCATATTGTAGACTATGATAATAGGAATTTTAATAAAAATTGCTAATAATAAAATAGTCAATCAATAGTAATTATTATATTGTTATATGCTTTAAGACATATGTATACACATATAATATGCATATGAAATTATTCGAATACATATAAATATTAAGTAATTATAATAATTGTTAAAATTGATTTTTTTTTTTTTGCATTAATTATTAAAATGTATTATAAACTACGTGTTCATATACATGTATAGTTCGAAAACTTTTGTAGAGTTTAATGTTGGCAATATGAAGTAATCATTTAATAAGCGCAGAATTATATAATTCACAAGTTGTAAACGTGGATAAAGGTGACCTTAAATAACTGGAATGGAGATTTTTCAAATTTTATATGCTTCTACAACTTGGCAATTTGGTTTTCTTTTTCCAGATTGGAAATTATTTATATTATTGATTCAGTAATCCAAAATAAATTTTTATATCCATTATTGTATAAATTTATTTAGATAGTAATATAAAATTAAGTATTATTTTGTAACGTAGTAGTTATTGCCAAATTTATGGCTACACCACACGTATGGATGTAGAAGCGCAGAGGCAACGAAAATAAATTGAATCACGATACAAGAGATTCCATCGAGTTAGCCGGGCAATCATTGAATTTTTCGGTGTACACAAAATATCGTGAAGTAAAAGACAAGGGCTACGAGTAAGGGAGAACATTACTTCAGACGGCAATGAAGGGGTCGAGGATACGTTTAGAAGGCGCAGCTGCATTTATCATTGCATACTAGATACTTCTTTCTTTATTCGCTCTTTTCTCCGACTCGTATTATAGAAGATTATGGGTGCATCAGGCTGCCGTTTGCACTTCACCCCTCTGGCTTCATCCGCCTCTGTATAGTAGCTCCTCTTTCTCACTTTTCTATCTTTGTCCATCGACTATCTCCGTTCCTATATCTGTCCCTCGAATTCAATGGAAAATGAAAACGATTTTAATTCAGAAGCATACGATGGGTTACCTTCCGTACCCACCATTCTTCTTCTCCCATTTTCCACCTTTCGTCCTGCTCCTACCATCCTCCTTTTATCTTCGACTCCTTTATAGCCGCGCAACACTGTGTACGCTTACCTGGGAAAGTGGCCTTTTATTTTCTTCGCGACGCGACAACGGGTTATCTCGGCTCGTGTGGAAAAGCCCCACGGCGGCTACCTACGCGAAAAATACGATTCACATCTGCTCCTTCGACTCGATCATGGATGTCGTCGCCGTCCACAGAGACGCGGTCGAGTGAATTGTGCAATACGCGCCAGGAGCGTCAAAGGACGAGGCGTTCGGTGACATCATGAGAGCAACCAATGAAAGGAATGGATTTTCTGGGGAGGAAAGTGCTCGCAAACGAGGGACGGAACGATGGAGATGTATAAAGAACATACGACAGAGAGAGAGAGAGAGAGAGAGAGAGAGAGAGAGACGATATGCATTGCTTTTGAATTGATGATAAATTGTAGACTGGAAGATAATATTTTACAATATTCTGCTTCAGTTTGTTCATCAAGAAATATGCCAATGATTTTCCAGTATTAATCATCTCTAATATTAACTTATCTTTTATTCGTGACTACGCATGAGAACGTCATATTATTGTCCAATGAAAAATGATCTTTCACTACATTATAAAAATCCGTGTTCCTATACACTTTCAAATGTCTCGCCCTTTCTAACCGAAAATGAAACTCAATGTACATTATTATTATTATTATTATTATTATTATTATTATTATTATTATTATTATTATTATTATTATTAAGCGTTATTATATAATCTACGGATTTGTTCTAATATTCACGATAATATTATTACGTCGTGCAGCGACGTATGCTCAATTCAAGAAAATAATTATTTTGCAGATCGAATGCTGTTCGGCGTTTTTATTTGTACGCACCCAAACGGTCGATTAAACTTGACACGAACGCCAAACACAGACGGTAAACAGTTATGTGTTAGTCCCGGTATTATCAAAGACCATGCGAATCTGGCGATCAGCTATTGAGAGGGGGCGGGGGAGGGTGACGGGGGACGTGGGAGGGGGGATCGGTCGTGGGTACGCCGCGCAAGTATCATTGGATCGACGGCTCGCGTCAACGAATGAAACAGAATCGCGGGATTTTACGACATTTTTGCCTGACGTCGCCGCAATTCGAACAAAAAGTGCTGATAAAAGTCCTAGGGACAGATATGGTGGCGGGTAGTAAGGGGAGATAAAGGGTCGGAGGCGACCGAGGAAAAGCAGTCCCGAGTGGACTTTTCTCCCTCGACGACTGAAGACGTCAGAGCGCGAGGACAAGTCGATTATTCCAGCCGGATGCGAGATTCGCGACCCTGGCTTCCAGGTCGTTGGGAGCCGGGGCACGAAAGTCGAGGTTCGCGAGGGACGGAGGCACGCGCACACTAATCTCCGCTTCTCTCCTTTTGTGCTCCTGGAAAAATGCCTTTTCAATGGAGCGGCCCGTTTCGGCTTCTGCCCCATGAGCGCCAACTGATTATCCAATTAATCTTGCCGAATTGCTTAGATTCTGTGTGCTATGCGCCACCCTTTGGATTCCTGGAACGACGGCGAGCCTATGAGAGCGGCGGCACTCGAGTAATCCGACCTCGATTCTTCTACCGATTGGAGGAGATTCTTCTTTGCCTTAGGAATGATTTATTAGCGGTAAGGAAATGGGAATTGGTATTTGCTTTTCCGAATCGACGATATAAATATGTCGAGCGAAGTGGATCGTTCAGCCATTGTCTATAATATTCATTTTTTGTGCAAAATCTATCGTGAAGCCTTTGCGCGAGAGGCGATCGGGGATTAGATTATAAATGTTTATTTTACGAAAAGCTCTTAGCAATCTTGAAAATTCGTGTGAGCTAATAGCTATGTTCAATTATATATATATATATATATATATATAACCGCTTCATTGCTATTGTCAATTTAACTAAATTTTTTAACGAATTGCTCGTTCTCGAGTGAAAATATAATATGAAAATTCGAGTGATCATTGAATCAGTCGGCAGCATGCCCGATCTATCGGCAAACTACCTTGTTTGTCAGCTAATTATTATCAGCTTTGACTCGGAGACATTTATTTCCAAAATATCTTATCGTCGGCATCAACCAAGTTTTACGCTTTAATTTATCTAAATCAAGTGTAGAGCATCGATTATCATACTGTGAAGCATGAGTTTCCATTGTTTCCACAGGCTCTCGTATTTATGCGGAGCGTTTGGACCCCTCTAATACTCCTAACTTGCAGCATTTCTTATCAAACGTCCTACTTTCGTTAAGTGCATAAAACGGTTTACAGACGCAAATGAACCGAAACACAGCACGGGATCGACATGAAAATCGAGTGAGACGGCGCGGCGAGGGCGGTCGCGGGAAGGAGGGAGGGCTGGTAGGCTTAGTGGTTGGAAGAGCCGAAAGAAAATACAGAGCCCGCGATAAAAAGAACAGGGCCAGCATTAAGTAAGGGAAAGGTAGGAGCGGGAGAGGTAACGTTTGTAGGCGGCTTTGAGTTTGTGGGCGGCTGCGAAGGTGAAGCAGTTTGTCGCGGTGAAGTGGGAGGGGGAGGCAAGCGAAACTTAGCGAAGCAAATCTCCTGCGAACAGACGAACCGAATTCAGCCACCCGTGTATTCAGCGCTGTGCTGCTGACCTGTCATGTGCCTTTTCGCTCTTTACCTGAATTCCAGCTTTTCTCGAAGGTCTCGAGGAAGTCCAAGCCACGTACATAAACAATGCTCAGATTCTCGTAAAATTAGTGTAATGATGTACTCGGAATAATAATGTTTTATGCCATTAGAAATGTAAATTATAGTTTGCCTCATGGTTTTAAATTATATTTGAATTTAAATTAATACTAGCATTCATCACGAAAAATATCATGAGAATTGTAGCATGAGTACAAGTTTAAAATCTTTTGATAAGATTGCGCGGTGTAATTACGTTTTCATTTAATATTAATAATACATAATAAGATATATCTTCAAGAATATTGCAGATGATTAGAGACAGTGACAAACTGTTTCTACAGAGTAGTGAATATTTCCATTGTATCTATTCAATATTCAATAACTGCTAGTGAATTTTTGTTCACAATTACGTAATGGTTTTACTTAATTTATATTAAATATTGCAAAAAAAAAAAAAAAAAAAGGAATGACAGTCATCACCAATGAATTAAATTCAACATCTTTACGTACAAGAAAATAATATTGTATACACTGCATGTATACTCATTGTTTATAATACAATAAGGAAAATCAATGTCTATTCAGAAGATACGGAAAAACTTCGACTCATATTCGACTGATAATGAATGAGCATAAAATGAAGAAATACACGATAAATCACAAGCCCGTAACCTTAAAAATCCAATTGTGAGAGTTGATTATAATCTCGAGCACATTTTTTCATGCGATCTAAGAATATGTATTTTCCTCTATTAAAAAGCTTTAAAATTTTTTCAGAATAAGGTACATATTCAATTCATTATGATTTATATTTTAATTGATAAAAATTATATTAGTAGTTTAGTCTTAGGTTAAATCATACGAATATAGCATAATAATCGAATTTGTGAATAAAATTTTTAAGTTTTATCAATAAGAATCTCCATAAATTAGAATTATCAATATTTCTTATTAATATTTATTAGTTTGCCGTAAAAGATAATTATTATAATGAACATTATGATTTCTAATGCCATAAATTGTATTACTTGATTATCGGTACTGTAACGAGAGCAATAAATTCATAATTTCGTCAATTAATTATTCAATAAACAATACATTGTTAAGATATTAAACTCAAAAATGAATTTTTTTTTCATACTCATGTATTTGAGTAGAATTGTAATCTTGGGCCACGTGATTAAAATAACATTATAATTAATTAAATTTTTTTTTTAATGCTTTCTTAGATGTAAAAGGTTTTTTTAACTTATGCGCGGTTATTTATAGTAGGAATTTTGATAAATAGTATTTTAAAGTGGTTTCCTAACAGTTTACTTTTTTTTTCCTACATAAGTTTAAAATATTTACGTATATTATTCAAAGAAACTGTTATCTTGTATATTCGAAAAACTATTGTCCATGAATTAAAAATATAATAATAGTATATTTATAATCTTTTACACAGTAATAATACATTTTTTGTTTGTAAACTAAAATGAACGGAAAAATAATACGCGTTTAACTTTGGAAAATACGGTTGAGTGTGTTATTATTTTGCAATCCGTTATTAGGCCTATTGGCAGGATCCTGAGCTCGGGGAAAACAGGAGTAATGTAATAAAGGAATGAAAAAAGTCAGGAAAATAAGCCGGGTTAAGTAGAAGGGGTAAAATGAAAAAACTGAGAGGCAAAAAATTTAGACACCATGGAGAACCCGCATCAACGATTCGTAAAAATGACATCGTCACTTGGTTTGATTAGGATTAACTTAAAACTCAAGACCTCAATGGTGAAATTCGAGAAGACGAAATGTCAGTGGGAACTGAAGCTATCTTTCTAAGCGCGCTCGCTTCTCCACTCTTTCTATTCCTCTCAATTTCCCCTTCTCTCTTTACGTTTATATATATGCATATAAATATGCGCGCGTGTGTATATTTAGGGATAGTTGGTAGATATTCATCAGTGCTTCTGTCAAGGGGTTGATTTCTCGCGTAAATACACACGCGAGCGCACACATACTGAGTATGCATATGTCCATACTGAAACTCGCATACATAGATGTGTACAATATGCCTAAAGCTGTAGTGTGCAAATGGGTATAGAGGCAGGGTCGGTCGTCTCCCCGCGTGCCCAGCACGAAACGATTTCCGCGCCGTCGGTTTTGTGAATTTAGGACCCGCTGCGGAGTGCGCGTCCGTTGGTCCGTTCGTCCATTCGTCTGTCCGTCCGTCCGTCCGTTCGTTCGTTCGTTCGTTCGTTCGTTCGTCGGTTGGTTGGTTCGTTCGTTCGTTCGTTTGTTCGTTCGTTCGTTCGTTCGTTCGTTCATTCGTTTGTTAGTTCGTTCGTTCATTCGTTTGTTCGATCGTTCGTTCTTTCGTTCATTCGTTTGTTAGTTCGTTCGTTCATTCGTTCGTTGGTTCGTTCGTTCGCTCGTTTACTCGCCTCTGTGTAGTGGCACTTGCTCGTGGCTCGCCGTCGCCGCCGCCATCGCGTCGTCCTGAAAAATACAGAGAAATTTTTGTCGGTCAAAGATAAATTCAAATAAAGCCCTGGAGTGGCGGATGGGAGAGAGAGAGAGAGAGAGAGAGAGAGAGGAGGTAGTATTTGGGGTGAAAAGATTGTGGAAAACTTGGAGCCGTGAGCACGAATTGCTCGATGAACTGTCTCCTGCGGCCGTTTTTGCCTTAAATCCTTCTATGTATTGCTATTCGCCAAACCAATTCTAACCTGTCAAAGATCCTCCCTGCAGCGAAAATCATGCGTACAACCCATGGGACGTTTCTACTTTGGTTTGTTCACCAAATCTCTTGGTGCGAATGATTCATTCTATACTTAGGCGAATAGTCCCCTTACTTTCAAAAGATTTGACTAAAGAAAGTTCTTTCCGAAGCACGATCATTGTAGTTATGGAAAAATACATCCTTTACAAGTGGTTAATTTTTTTACAACTTTCTTCGAACGGTTTTTTCCTTGCCAAAGAGATAATAAATGTATTTTACAAGTTGCTACCACGATCGTAAATACATTAAATTTTAAACATTTTAAAATCTCATATCTTATTAATAAGATATTATAAATTTTATTTATATGAATTCATGGATTGTTCTTACATTTGGGCAAGGAAATGCAAGTTCTTGCATACATTAGTGCACGTCGTTTTCGGAAAACGTTAATCTTCTTTTTTAGGCTGAGTTAAGAACATCTTAGTTTTTACACATCTATATTGCAGTTTTTTGTTCACATTTCACGTTAAAACAATATTTTTTCAGTACATTAGTTAACAATAATAAATATTTTTAATCCATTACCACAATACTTCATAGATAATTAATCGGGCAACTATGAATTCCCTAAGCTGTGATTTTAAGAATTTTTATGCAATTATAGCCTAACAAATGCAATGTAAATACTTGAAAAATTTTGCGGTAAATGTATATCTTATCGATGATTAAATGCATTATTTAACTATATAACGGAATTCAATATGTTATATCTACATAAAGGATATGCATGCATATAGGCACATACTATGAATTTTTATAACAAGTATGTAATATTTTGTACACAATACAAAGGTGTTATTATATAAAATTAAAAAAATTTGTATAAATATTATTGGATAATTAGTAATGATGTAATTTATGGGATTTTTGAAGCAGTACGATAAAATTATAGTTTCACATTCAAATCACGTTATAAGGAATATATTTATCACATTTTTTTTTGTCTAAAAATTACAAATTGCATGTTTTGATTATATGCTTATCTTTGAAGATTAATGATTTTCTACAAATAATGCACAAAATATTAAATTAAAAGTATTGTAAGATTTTAATATTTATCAAAATATTTTTGTAGTTTCTGTAGTTGCTATAATTTAATATAGTGAAAGAAGTTGGAATAAAACTTTGTAATAATATTGTTTTTCAAAGTGTTCAAACATAAAATGTGAGAAATAATTAAAGGTATAGATATTTGTTTTAATGAGGCAAGTATAACTATATGGGTATAGCAAATAACTCACACATATATTATGTGACGATATGTACTCAATAAATATACATTAAATACGACGATTGACGTTCCATATAAAACGATATTTAAAAAGCGCATATTAACTGATTAAAAGTAAATTCACTGTAACTTCTAAGAAGTTCATTCCATAAATATTTAATAATGATATAGTCCAAGTTTCATGAGCTAATAATAGCCTCGTGTAGATAAAAAGTCATTGAATATTTCTACATTTTGCACATTTCCACATTTCATGAGAATGTTATTCCTGTAAAGGTTGCAGTGTCAGGCAAGCTCGGCAAAATTGTCAACAGATAGGCGGATAAATAAATAATGCAAAACAAACTTGCCTTTCATTATTCCTCAATAGATGTAAGTGTATCTTCTTTAAAATACGCTTTGACAGAGAATAAACGTTTCACGCAAATTGAATAATACTGAAATTGTAAGTGGCGCCTGGTTTTGCATTTCGTGCGAGCGATTAGGTAAGGCGTAGCGTTGAGCGCTAATGAGTCGAGTGAAACTGCCGTCGTCTGAAAATTCTAGTCTTCAACTTCGTTGAATGCGTGGGCGATTAATGCGTGCTAATAGCGAGAGTCGTGAATATCTTAAGATTTTTTGTTAAAATCAGTCACGTGTAAACTATTCTGAAGTTGACTTGCCGTGAGAAATATATATATATATATATATATATATATATATATATATATATATATATATAGAGAGAGAGAGAGAGAGAGAGAGAGAGAGAGAGAGAGAGAGAGAGAGAGACAGATCATTTTACGAGAATGCAGCTAACTTTGGCCCTCGACAGCTGTATGTGTATTTTATTTCGACTTTCGCAAGTTGTGAGGTTATGTCGTAGCTCCATCATTCGTCGTTGGTAAAAGGCGCAATTATAAGCTGCTAGTCAGGCCGATTTAGCACGAGTGTACGTGAGTTTGTAAAAGTACGATTCTTAAATAAGATGATAAAATTAACAAAGTTATGTAATTATCTTGATATTAAGTAGCCTATTTTTAGGCTGAATTATTTCCTTACATATTAATTTCTATTCATCTTATTTAATGCTCATGTTTTGACGCTTGTTTTATTTTATGCGTAATGGCGTTGCAACAGCGGTTCGAATCAAGTTTAATTGGAATCGACTGTTCCGCTATACAAATATTTCTCATGGGGAAAACTACCGCGAAAGTTTCAAAAATTAATCCATTTTAATCTATTGTTTCAAATGTTTGCTATTAGAAAAAATTCAAGAAATAGAAAAAGTTTCGAAATAATAGCGTTTTCGTTGGAATTGTGTTTACGTTCACCAGCGGAAATGCTTGTAAATCAAATTTAAATATTACAAAATTTTTATGAAGCGGGCTTGGGAATTTTCTAAGATCATAATTATAAAATTCCATTAGACTTAGTACACGCTTTTTGGAAATATTTTCTTTTAAATTTTTTTTCACAATTAATAAATTACACGGCATAACGAACTAAATTTCGTTTTAATCAATCAACTCGCAAAAACGAATACTGTATTCACGAAAATTGACGAATATTTAATTTTACTTCGTTTATAGATATGCTTTTGTACTCAATATTATTCCTCTAGGTAATAATAAAATATTTTATTACGCTAACTTTTTACTTGACAAATATGGTGTATATATATGTTTTCAGAAAAATGGATAAATTTGGTAAATTTACTTAATCATAGTTAAAAAGTCATGAATGCTTAATGATTTAAAAACAAAAAAAAAACAAAAAACAAACAAACAAAAAAAACCACCCACCTCTCCATCGGCAGCCACGTATAGATGCATATATATACTAAAAATAAATAGTGAAAGGTCAAAAAAAAAAGAAGCGAATTGCGATGTAAGGGTAGTACTGTTGTTCTATTAATTTACGTCAGGAACATTAATAAATTAATCAAACAAAGTATGATTTAAAAGTTCTTTCATAGTTTGCTGACGTTGTATAATTCGCGATATTATTCTCCCGGTATCGTAAAAGCCAAAAGTCAAGGATAAATAAACTAGTATACACACTCTCCTTTATACGGATTTTTTTGAAGTCAGAGAAAGAGAGAGAGAGAGAGAGAGATAGAGAGAGAGACAGACAGAGAACAAATATACGATATAAAAGAGAGCGTCCGGCGCACGCGTGTAGTTAATGGGAAAATCAACAGAATTCCCGGGACGTCACGCCGCGGAAAGTGGCGGATATTAATTCAATAATTCTACGGGCAAATATAATAACTCGGGAGAAGTAGCGGAGCGGCCGTCCGGTTGAAGAGAACGCGACTCCCGTCATGGCAAACACTCGTTTCGCTCCCTCTTCCTCGTTTCACGCGCTCTGAATATTCATGTGCGCGCATATGCCGAGCTTTGGCATCGAGTCGCGGACTTCGCTAATCATGTCGATCGTTCCACCCCCGCCGCCCTCCACCCGTGCTCCAACAACAACTAGTTGACGTCGCTGTTTCTTTGTACGTACGCGCGGGTAAACATTAATAAAATCAATATACGCTGGTTCCGCCGTCGAGGCGACATACTCGTGAACATCCGTGAGCGAGCGGAAATTCAGTGCGCGATCGAATTACAATTCAATTAACTTGTATTGTACGAATACACTGCGGTTTGTGTACGCGATCATGCACTTGTTCTTTCGATGTACGCATATCTGTCCGGCACACTTTATGCTCCCCCCTCTCTCTCTCTCTCTCTCTCTCTCTCTCTTTCTATCTCTGTCTCTCTCTCTCTCTCTGTCTCTCTCTCTCACTCACTCACTCTCTCTAGCTAAATCTATCCATCTACCTATCTATCTATCTATATATCTCTTCATCAGCTTATCTATCTAACTAACCATCTAACCTTCACTCTACGTCTCTTGTTGCATATTATTTTGGCAAACATGTAATGTATCTGGCTTGCAGTGCATAATTTTTTAAAAACCTTTATGGGAATGGAAAAAAACTAAACAATTGGAATTTGAAATTTTTTTGCAACGGGGTAAGTATATGAGAATGCATTTTATATGTTTTTACTTCTTATCGTTACTAAAGACAGTTACGATATTGAAGACGAAACAATAATATCAACATAATTTCATCGACACATAATAGTAAAAACAAGTTGAGCAAAGTCATTGCCTCACGCGGACTCGTTCCACTGTTTGATCAAGATTCACTATCTGATGTCGGAAATGGAGTTCTAGTTCTGCTCGTCCGAAGAGAATACCGAAAGAACGGATGCTTTGACAATCGATAGTACGCAAGTCCGCCATTGACTAGCTCAAACGTTTTATAAAATTAATATTACTATTTTTAAGGGCTTATAAAAATCTTTTATATCTTATGGCAATTAATGGAACTTTATGATGGAAAGGAACAAATTTATTTTAATGGGAAACGTTGTAGTTTTTAAAATTTTTAATTTAACCGACTACGTATGCTGATTTCTTAAATATGAGAAAAAACATTTGCAATGTTTAAATTATTATCAAGTTAAAGAGACAATATTTGTCTATTCAATCCTACAAATATTAGCTTCTTCGGAGGTTCACAATTTTTTAAGCTTATTAATATATTGTTTTAAATTTACTTAAAAAAAAAAAAAAAAAAAAATACACACAGGCACACGCGTGCGCGCGCGCGCGCACACACACACGCACACACACACATATATACACCGGTTAAGATAATATTAGATAACGTAATTTTTATTTAATTTACTAATGTATTAAAATATCTTTTACAAATTTGCATTTTAACATTATTATTTACTGTTGCATGTTTTAAAAAAATCTTGTACAAATGTATAAAACAATAACTGCTTGTTTATTCCAAAGTTTTTTCTTTCTTGCTTTTCATATTTTACACCGAATTTATAAGAGGTGGCGCGCAACTATCTATCTTAACGCTCATACAATCCTGATGAATTGATTTTATTCAATGATTCGTGAGAATGATTTCACCTCAGTTGCAGATGAAGTGCACTCGCTAATATAAAATAATCGCAATAATGCTTAAACATTAATTACAAAGCTTTGAGTTAGAGGCGCGAAGAAAGCCGAAATATTTCTTAGAGTACGTAACTTCATTTTTTCTTGAAGTCGCAGGTGTGCCCACAAGTATTCATTAACAAGAGACAGTTTAAAGCACTCGTTAATATTCATATTTCTAACCGGAAGAATAATTGGCGCCGGCGTTCTTCCTTAGCAAAACGAGAAAGAGGCAACCCTCGGCAGGAAAGTCCAGGGACGTTCGTTACCCATAAAATGCCAAGCAGTGGCGTGGTAAACGTGTGCCTCGGCGCCTTTTTCCGAGGAGAGCGTGTTCCAGCGGAACGAGCGTGGAAAACTCAGCTAGCAGGATTAAATAGGGAGGGCCGTGGGCATAAAGAAAAGCTGAGCGATGGGGGTGGGTTTTTAATTGTCTAAATTCTTTCCGGGCAGCCAAATAAGGGTGAGCAACGCAATTGCATACTTCTGTGCACTCGGTTATAGAACCGGACGTAGCGAAGGGCGTGCAGGAAAAGTCTGTGTTCCTAGTTATTCCTTGAATCCCTGTGGATTTCGCTTCAATTGTCGCGAGTGGCTCATGCCGGGGTGGAAATTTAATTACAGATGGAATAACTCGTAAATGGATAGAGTTTTATAGTGGATCGATGGTTGGCCTAATTTCGAATTTATAATAAGTTTTTCCAAAGTAAGCGCGAGTGTCTAAGCGTGCCAAATGCGTATATTGGGAAAGCCTCGCGCGACTTTTTAATTCATATTTGGCGAAAGTTTGTTAGGAAATTTCAGCTTCGACGAAATGAATTATCTAGTAGATTTTCATGCCCTTGTAGACCTAAGGTGAACCCCCCCCCCCCCCAATGAAAAATGTATCGTAATCTGATGTTTTGATCTGCATTAGTGGTAAAAATATTTCCCCTCTCATCTGCCGTTGTCGCCACGTTCCCTATTATAGTAATTTTATACTTTATACCTAAAATCCTGTCGTTCGTAGCGGTTTCAGCAAAAATTACTTTTATATCGCAGATAACTTGCTTTTCTACATTTCCTTCTAAAACATCCACGTATTTCTCACGGTGCGTTATTTCGAAGAGGTTCGGTGCATTCCGTGTTATGTAAATACCGGAAAAAGTTAGTACCGAGCTTTGCACGGCTGTACGATAAAACGTTTCAGCTAACGAAGAAAAGAGAAATAAGCAAATGAAACAAAAAAAGGAAAAAAGGAAAAAGGAAAAAGGAAAAAGGAAAAAGGAACGATAGGAAAGGAAAGAATAAAGTGGAATTGGGTAAAGGAGGGTCAATGTTAACAAGATTAAAAGTATGTAATTCGATTATTTCCACTTACGTTACAACCGTTGGTGAAAATTTCATTCACGTTCTTTTTTCGCGATACCTTATGGCTTAGAAATTCCTGCTTGCATTGTATTTAGAGCCGAGAGATGATTCGGATGATTGTCTCGACGGAAAAAAAAGAGAGGAGGGACGAATTGAACGAATAAATAAAATGTAATCTACAGAGGATAAAATTTCAGCGTACAATTTAATTCATGAAAGTAGAGTTTTTAATAATGGTTTTTATGATATGTACTACGTATCCTCGTAATATTGACATTGACAATCGGATTTAGATGCAACACATATTGCAACAGTAATTTTATAAAAAAATCAACAGAAAAAAAAACAGAAACACACGAGATAATATAGGAGATAGATAAATATTTTTATTATTTTATTGTGCATTTTTATTGCCCTACGTTAATGTTGAAATTTATTATTGTTCTAATTTTGAAATTGTAATCTTAAGGATTTTAAATATGGGAATAAACATTTTGTAATTACGTGTAGAACTTTTTTTTTTCTTTTTTATAATAATAGGATTAACGATATTGATAACATTGTTCATTGTTGGTTATCAACTATAAATTATGCCGAGTTGTTTAAAGTTGATAATGCTGATGAGACATTAAAGTTACATTATTATCTGTTGTGGTTAAATCAAAAGCAAGCCGGTTATTTACTTTAGCTAATAATTTCATTTGATATACGACAAATGTATATAATATTTAAAATTAAACGCTGAATAATAGCTATAATAAAATACATGTATTTATCAGCTTTTTTTGTTGTATTTAATAAAGAAAAGTATTTTGATGGATCTCGTAAGATATGTGGAATGATAATAATATCTAGATAAAACAAAACAAAAAAAAAAAAAAAAAAAAAAAAAAAAAAAAAATAAGAAGAATTTAAGTACAATAAGTCATAGTTTGCATTTGGTGTCAAAATGTATGTGTGCAAATGAGTTTTATGAGCCAAAAAAGTTCTTGTATTGCACATACGATTTTCAACGGATATAATATATTAAAATTATTAACGCGCTTAATCCTTCGCAATATATATATATTTTTTTTTTATTTCCTAATCGTACAGTTAACGATGATCGAATTATTCATGTAGAGTAATTTTTACATTTTTCCTATTTACTTGGCTCTATTACAAATTCGTACTAATTAGCTTTTCGTATGGATTCTAGTGGTTCTGTTTAACAAGTGTAGCATGCAATGACAATTATTATTATTCTTAAAGTAATCGGTAAAGAAATAAAAAAAACTTGCGCCAGGTGTAAATGCTAGTAGTAGACTTCCGAATATAATATAATATATTCGAGTATGATTCAATGTATAAATATATGGGGAATTATGTGCACACACGTAATATTTGCTGGGAGAATTAATTGAATTCATGATTCTATTCTATAAAGAAAATGTTTTTCTTCTAGCAAGGTGGGCTGAAGCACTGTCTCATCGAAGATGAATCGAGCTTAGATTTTAATTCGGTCCTCGAGGTAGTAGAAGTAGAAAGGGTGCGAGTAGTTGTTGGTTGCCACTTGCGCGCGCGCAAACTCGAGCCGTTCGAGTTTTATGAGTGATACTTGCTGCCGCTGAGGGACGGCTGTTTTCGCTCTCTCACTCCCCCCCCCCCTCTCTCTTGCTTTCTTTCTTTCTTTCATTCTTTCATTCTTTCTTTCTTTCTTTCTTTCTTTTTTTCTTTTTTTCTTTTTTTCTTTTTTTTTTTTTTCACCACTGTGAGAAATTAACTGTGCAATCGCGGGCAAATATTTCATTACTCGTGCTATAAAGGGGCGTGCGAGGGTTGTTCGGTCGGACAGTGGAGGAAGCGGGAGACACGTCGATTCTGCTTATTTGGTCAGACTCCGTCTTAATTATCCGCGCGTGATATCATGCGATATTGCCCGACACCGAGCACACACGTATTATCTTTGCCGTAATAATAAAAGTAAACCGGCCATTTTAAGCGAGCGTAATGTGTCAATTGTATTGGCAATATTGAAATAACCGAGTGAATTCAAAGTCTTATTCAATGAGACGTTAAGAGGTTACTTAGTATTGACAATGATATTTTTCAGATGATGATTTGCAAGTGCGTGTAAGCGATGGGCAGTTGATTTTTTTCATTTTTTCTTTACTTTATGTCTTACGCTGCCTTTATTTAAGTTTGAAATTATATAATTTTTCTTGTTTTTTTGTTCTTTTTTTATTTTTGATTTTAAATATTTCGAATCTACAGTTTAAAAGTTCATTATAAATTGTCCTTTCAACGTATAGTTCTTAACCTCATGAAATATCTAGAATTTTTCTAGCCTTTAATTATGTAAATTAAATTTAATTAGTTAAAATTGTTGTTAATTCTATTTGATTTTCAGTTTTCAAAAGAATGGTCATCCCGTCAAAAAAAAAAAAAAAAAAAAAAACAAAACATAAACACTATTTTGACTTGCGGATTTAACGTATCTATTTGTCTATAAATTCATAATAATTATACAGAATTTTACCGGTATAGCGTGCATAAATTATATAGTATTACTTTGCAGACAAATATAATGATTTATTATCTAATATTAATAATGATTATTTTCCGTATAACTTTATTGAATATAAATGAAAAAAATAATCATATAATGATATAATAATTCATATGGTATCTTACATAATACCTTATACATTTTATGTAAGTTTTTTTCCAGCTGTTTCTCATTTTTAATAAGTTATTATCTTACGACAATACAATTTAAAGTTAACATCATCTCAGCGACTATTTGTAATATTCAAGAGACGACTAAAAATCTTATAATCCTTATATAATATTGTTCTGACATGAAAATATGAATATATATTTCGACTAATAGGTATGCAATATTTAAGAGTATCTTTCAATATCTGAGGAAGCAGACTGCCGATTGATTATCGATTAAAAAATTTGAATTGCTAATCCGAGAATTCTGCAAATGATTGAAATGGCGAGTAATTTATGCATAAATAGGTTTCTTTAAAGATTAGCCGAAGGTAGGCGAGTTTTAATTTTCTAGCCGTGCCATTGTTCTCCGTGATATCTTGCCCCCTGCTCAAGGCTGATTTCCGGTCGTCGATATACATGTCGTCTTGTGCGTCCTTTCCGCGGACACTGCACTAGAAACATGAATTTCCCAGATTCCAATGAACGCGATATTCCCTTGAATGATGGCATTATCGGCAAAGGTACAAGATGCCGGAAAAGCGGATCGAACTAATTGCAGCGGATATCAATAGACGAGCCCTGGAGGTTGAGCTACTCCCGTCTCGGTGCGCACCTGGACATACAATAATCGAACCCCGCTGGGATAACGGCGGCCTGGTGCTGTTTGGAGAGAAGCGCACGCTACGGGCTCCACTAAAAAAGGAAAAAACTCGCAAGAAAAGCGGTCTTTCTTTCTCGAGCAGTCGTAAAAATGCGCGTATAGCGAGGAACTTTATACGTGGGTTGGACGAAATCGTTATACCGGAAGTTTCCCGATACGTCAGCTTCCCTTTTACTGCGCAAAACGTTTGGAAACCGACCTCATCGTTCCCTCCTCCCCGCGTTGCCCAACCCCAGGCCAAGTGGTTCGTCGCATACGTGTAAAGATCTATGAATTTCGGATGCTCGCATAAGGGAATGTTCCCGGGAGCCCTCTTTTAGTGCTTGATGTTTATTTCGTAGATCTTTCACGGTTATGTGACGACTCCACGTGCAGCATATGCTAGGTATTCTGGATGTTGAATAAAAATTTTGGAAAATAAAACTGCTCGGCTAGACGATGAATTAATCGGATTTACTCGGGTGCAAGGCTAAAGTGATAAAAGTTATTTTATGACGTCGTCTTTTGTAGGATTTGTGCCTCATTATACCGAAATGTGTATGAATATTCTCTGGTACAATGTAAAACGTGGAAAAGTCTTCCAGGAATTTTTTCGTTGTATGCTCATCGTAAAATAACGTTAAAATGTAATGTTATGGAAATTATTTTCTTTTGCTGCTCTCTCATATATAACCGAATAATACATTATTATCATATAATCAGCTTTATAGATTACCCGAAATTCTGGGATAAAATTTATTATTTAAGATACTTTTTATCGCGTGAAAAGCATTTTCAATACTTGGTTAGTCGATTATGATCGGCATACAATATACTTGTATATCATCATTATAAAATTATATTATACATCTGTCACCCTTATAAAATTCTCTAACTAAAGGGATCACAATGTAAATAATATTCGTGGAAATAGAAAGTGGAGCGTGCAATTATTTAACTTCTAGGAAAATATTTTATTCATTATCGCATAGCTATAAACATTCTCGTTATTAATTAAAATGTTATTATAAAAATAATTAATTTACCATATATTATTCCAACGGTATAATATCTGTGATTTTATAGCTAAAACAATAAAGTAATTTTTCATAATAATTGCTTCAAATGTGAAATTATACAAATTGTACATTACTACAACTGAGTCTTATAATTTCGAAAAGAGTAAGTTTTTATGACGAAGCACATCCGTTTCTGGTTAGTTGCAGTGTTCGTTATATTTTCTCGCTCCCTTTCCCTTTTACTTGTACTCACATATACAATACTTGCTCTCATTCGCTCCCTCACTCTTTTATCTTTTTCCTTCTTCTCTCGTCTAAGATGCATTGTGTTGGATCTTGGGTGGACGAGCCCCAAGAGCCGTTAAAACTTCATTAGACGCCTCTTTCTAAAGTACTTTTACAAAATTACATCGCGCACGGGAAGAATTAAGTCATACCTGTAACCAACTCCTTTATCTCTTTCTCTTTTTCATTATCTCTCTCTCTCTCTCACTCTCTCTCTCTCTCTCTCTCTCTCTCCCTATCTCTCTCCCTCTCTCCCTATCTCTCTCTTCTACTTCTTCTTCTTCATCTTCTCATTGTCTCGCTTTTTGTCTTTGTGCCTTCGTTCTGAATTTATCAACGAGACAAGACGTGAACGGAACATTTTCCATTTTGTGAAAATGGTGATTTAATTATTCTTCTCTAGATGTTGAATTGATTCTTTTCATTTCGTTAAATTCTTTGAAATCATTTGGAAAAAATAATATTAAGATTTATTACTTGATAAATCTGTTTATAAATAAGACTCACGATTCTATTGAATTGAAAATTTCATTCTATTGAAACGTGTATTATATTGGTGTTTTAAGAAGATATTTTAAGAAAAAAGATAGTGTAAGAAAATTTTCCTTATCGTTTTATAATATGGTTATAAGATTATTTAGATACAGAATTTTGAATTTAAGGATTTACATAAAAGCATTTAAATAAATATGATTACGTTTTTCAGCTTTAGATTATTTATGATTATCCAAAACATTATTTTGTATAAATTCTTATATGACTTGCATATCATATCTTAGTTGTTATGCTCAATAATTATTGCATTAATAAAAGTACTTGCAATTTTGTATAAAATTATCTTCAATTTCTTGCAAAAGAGCACTTCATTTATTTAGAATACAATACAATCTTAAGAAGATCCATATGGAATACTAATTAAATTTTAAATAAAAATCAAAATAAATAACATTGAGTATCGTTGTCAGCCTAACAACTTAAATGCGTGAATTTCCTTTTTGCCGAAGTTAAGAAATATATCGAGAATTTAGTTTACAACGTTAATTTAATTGTTTTAGACATGTTAAAATTTAGACAAATATAGTATTTATTTATAATTTTGAGGGAGTTGATTAATGTGTTACGTCTGTAAGGAGAAAATCCGTTCATCTAGTTTATAGATTTCGAGTCGAGGATAAAAAAAAATAAGAAAGAAGTAAAAAATATAAAAAGAATTTTATGTGGATAAAACTTTATTTTTTTGTACTTGAGATGAATGATGAGTGATGTCTTTACATTCAAATTAGAACTTATAAACAGTGAATTGGATATATATATATATATATATATATATATATATATATATATATATATATATTTTTTTTGTATATAAATATAAAAGTTTATAGGAACAAATGTAAATAATTATGGTATAGTATCTCGAAACTACTTTTACTATTAAACTACTACATTGAAGAAATATTGATAATATATTCATTTTATATTAAATGAGAACAGTAAATGTGATTTCTCATGGTATTCTTGTCTCTGTCCCTATTTCTTCTTATAAATTTTATTGTTCCGATGTATTTCACCGAGTAAAATAAAAATTTGACTATATTGTTTTACAACTTTTAAAATTGAACTCTTTATTTTGTAAATCCTATAATTTTATGTCGTTTCGCGAGACTACTTTATAAGAACGAATGTGCGTAGATACAAAAATCCTGCTCTTTCATCTCTCCCTTACCTCCATGAAAATCTCACTTTTCCAGTCGATTTCCAAAACGGGCTTAGCAATGTGCATACAAACGATACTAACGAAGTAACTGACGACGATGTATTTCTTGCACACAACCCCCGTTGCATATTCATCGTTTTCCCTTAGATGACGCAGTGGTTGTCGTCGTTGTCAGGACCAGTTGAAGCCCCTCCTTGCTCGCGTCTGACATTACTCAACTCTATTTCGCGTTCCTGCGAGCATGTAGTCTCTCAATTTTTCATTTCTATTTTCAACGGTGCTCAATTTCAACATACACTGCTCACTCAATTCCGCCTCGTCTTTGCATATCTTTTGTATTCTTACGATTTGCTGTACTTTGTTCCACTCGTGATATGCCATTTTAAATATTTGAGTTAGGAATTCGCCCTATAAAGGGCTAATTTTAAGAGCGAATTATATTTGTTATAGTGAATTGATGGCAAGCAGTATCGTCGTGACTTTCTGCATTAATATTTATCTTACCTGGCTGCTAGCTACTAATACAATCTGGCGTATCAAATTCATTATCATAATGTCTTTGACAGATCGATGAAGATGAATCACATTTAAAATTGCCATTCAAGGCGCATTAGTGGTTTTTTTTTCTTTTTTTTTTCTTTGCTAAAAGAGTGTATGCAAATAAATTTATGATGTCTACTATTGCGATAATGGTGAGTCATTTCCTTATATACGATATATTAATCTTTCTTGAAAAAATTGATTAACAAAGAAAATTAATTCAGATCAGTTCTAAGTTTACGTATATTGTCACGTAGATAATAACTGGAATTAAATTAAATTTATAACAAGCTTAATAAATATCACAAATCATTTTGAGCAAATTCTTTACGGTTACACAAGCCATATATTAAGTAAAATAAATCAAGATAACTTTGAATTTACGCAATATTTATATTTATATTTCGTTATTTTATAATACTATATCATTGATAACGATGATATATTAATATTACTTTAACGTAATCGTAAATTTAATTAATATAATGTCAAAATATAATATTTGTTTTATCGCATTTCTATTATTGAATATTCGTGTGATTTTTTTTTTTGTGTAAGTAAACTAAAACTTCCAAATGCATTGCTTTATTATAAATATTTTCATTTTGATTTGACAGTATAAACTTTTCTGCGCTTATAAAATTAATAATTGCGGACAAATGTAGAAAATATATAACGAAATACTGGTGTATTAAATATATTGTTTTTTATCACGTGATCTACATATCACTGTTGCTTAAAAAATAACGTATAAGACATATTTCTTCTTTAAACATCTTATGACAAAAAAGAAAAAACGAACATAAAAAATTGCTTTACTTATAACGAATATATAATCTTCTTGATGCTAATGTAAGAATGATGAAATTAAACTAAATTCATAAAGTTCATTGAGAGGGTAATTATTCCGTATCTCACTCAGTATTGAGCGTTAAGTTGCTTTAATCAGTGCGGAAGATCTTGAAAGTGTCAAGAAACTTTTCATAATAAATGTCGAATGAAATGCTCAAAGGTTAAAGCAATTGTCGTACTATAAAAGAGACGAAAGAAAAAGTAAAAAAAAAAAAAAAACAGAAAACAGAAAAATTGTAGCTTAAGTATGTAGGCAGTCAGTGTCCAGTATTTTTTTTTCTGTTTTTTACGACTATGTCAACGGCGGTACAGGGAAAAAAAAGAATAGCACCTACTATTATTTTCGCCACAATTTAATATATGCGCGGCATTTCTCCTGACGAGCACTATTAACAAACAAAGTCAATTAACCTTCTGCTTTCCTTCTCTCTATCTGGCTTTTTCCATATCCATAATAGTCGGCGCTCTAGCACTGTATCCGCCCAACTTATACTTTCCTCTTCCTGCCGCGTTTGCTTTGCCATTATATTCTATCTCGCTTCCTCCTCTATCTTTATCGTTCCCATTCACTTGAGTCTACTCGCGCTCTCTTTTACATGTAAATCGCCAAAGCGTCAGTCCATAGCAGCGCACCGGTCACGTAAACTGTAGCAGCGGTAGAAACGGTAGCAGCGATGCCACGAGTGAAGCTATGAAAACAACTAGCAGTCGCGATTTCGTACAAACTCTTTCCAGGGGCCGCGCTTTATTTATTTCTCTTGCACTTTGCTCTTCCACGAGGATTTTCCATTTCACGGGGTAATTGGATGACTGACTAAAAAAAAGCAAAGAGAAAAAGAGTCCCGAGCTTTTATTGACATAGCGGGTCTTTGAAAATCTCGCTGAATAAATTGTGAAAAAGAATATGAATTTCAATGTTTGTATATGTTTCCGGGATACTTTAAATATTCCTTCGCTCTCATATATCCACATTCACAACGATTCTTTAATATTCCTACTCCTTACTTCCGTATTTATTTTCTTGCATATCACTTGAAATAGTCGTAATTCTAATCGAATAAGTAGACCTATCAATATTGTGCCTTTTCGGGTGATTTTAATTGGATGCTGAGTTTTACTCAGTTTTACTGCTGAATCGACGTAACAAATACGTCAAATTATTAAGCTTCGCATACTGTGTAATATATGTTTCTTATGATAAATACCCTCGACTATGTTCACGAGCACACAGTGTTCATTCTGTTGAGAAATATGAAATGATAAATCTGCCTTTCTTAAACAACCTTTCATAATCACTTTCTTTTTTAACATATTTACAGAAGTTTCATTTGTTCCGTGCACTCTTTCGTAAGATAAAAAAAAAAAAAAAAAAAAAAAAAAAAAAAAAGTAACGTCACTCTAGGTCAGCTATTTATTACAGTCGTATATTCGTTTTATAATTATTTGAAGAAGCAGCGAGCGCAATCGCTCTTCTCTCATCATTTTTAAATACGCTTTTGTCGATGGGCGAAAAATATTAAACGGACGACTCGTCGATTCCAGTAGCTAAAATCATTGTAACGAAGCACGTGGTATGGGGGCCGGAGGAGAGGAGTTGCTTTACTTGGATATATTACAATATTTTGTCAGCTAAGAGTTCAAGGAGTTCCCGAAAATAAAGGTTTTACAATGTTGCTAGTCACATGCCTTGGGATCCAGCATTTCGTCGTCATTTCATTAGATGGAAGAGTCGGTGTTTGGCTGCGCGACGCGTGTACATCGCGAGAACAAGACTCGGTGTAAGTCGAGATTCGCTTGATATATGAGGACCGTTCCGGTACTTTTAATACCACGCTCGTAATACTAAACGGTGAAAGCGCGGAGGAGGGAGTAGAGTCGTCCTAGGAGCGCGATAAGCTACGTCTATTATAAGTCTGTGGCTGGGACGCGTATCTCCAGCGCCGATCTTCCTACATTTTCTCATGACGTCTATACGGTAGTTCGGGTCGCGTGGTTGCCATTAGGGACACACGTACTCAAACACGCACGCGCGCGCACACGCACCTACATGCGCATAAAATAAATAGAAAGAGAGATAGATGGATAGATGGATGGATAGAGAGAGAGAGAGAGAGAGAGAGAGAGAGTAAGAGAGAGAGAGAGAGAGCGACAGACAGACAGACAGACAGACAGACAGACAGATAGATAGAGAGACAGACAGACAGACAGACAGACAGACAGACAGACAGACAGACAGACAGACAGACAGACAGACAGACAGACAGACAGACAGACAGACAGATAGATAGAGAAATAGAGGTAGATGTAGATATATATATATATATATATATATATATATATATATATATTTAGAGAGAGAGAGAGAGAGAGAGTTGAGATTGGGAGAGGAGGGATATATATGAGCGAGAACAAAACGGGCGAGCTTACACCCGGATGTCGACATAATTTAAGGTGGGCTGGCTCAAGCCATGCACGTCACGAAGCTATTCGGAAGAATGATTTTCTTTGAGTCGTCGTTACAAGACTCCTGCCGAGAAAATGTGCATTCCGATTTTCTTACCTGTGCTTGGGAATGACGAAGACTGAACTTGAATGCTCCGACGATTTAACTTGATGAGATGCATAGAACTTGGAGCCTTCTAATGACAACCACTATTGTCCTTTACTTCAGATGTAATTTTATTTTATTTTCAACATCTAGCTTATACAGAATCTACCTATTTCATCTTCTAGTATTATATTTTCTTCAAATCATTTGTCGGTACACGCGTTTATTATCTCAGTCGTATCGATCTAGGTCTGCATTATATGATTTTAGATATTTAGTATGCCGAATAATTTATTGTCCATATATACAATGTAGTTGTAAATGTAATGATAGTATATATAAATCACCAAATCAATGGTTCGATTATTTTGCCATGCTTGCTTACGATAATTAAATACTTTTAACGTTGAATGACAAGAAATTTGCAGATTATTCATTATATTAGAGATGGTGAAGAAAAAATAATAATTTATGCAATTCATTTTTCATTTTATGAGAAGGGAAGAGAAGCCATGTAATCCATTAACAACATATATGTCACTAAATTGATTGAGATATGATATATAATCTGTAATATAAAATGAAATTACCAGTACCTTTTGAAAAGTGAGTTCATCATATAGTTGATACGACTTTTCTCGTAATCGATCGATCAGTGTGATACGTGAGCGATCTTTATTATTTTTCACTGTGAATAATCTACTCTCTCTCTCTCTCTCTCTCTCTCACTCTCTCTTTCTCTCTTTCTCTCTCTATCTCACTGCTTTCTATGGGAAAGGATTAAGGCTCGCTCCCGGCAACGATCGGTTAGCGATCGTCACTCACGAACAGTGCAATAATTTTGCGAGCTATATTATGGAAAATGAGAGCGTTTTGCAACCAAAGTCCGAATAATCGTGCGGCACGATTCATTTTAGTTTCTCTCTCTCTCTCTCTCTTTTCACATTTATATAAATAGTATGATTTTTTCGGTCTGTCCTAGTTGAGCGATTTATAAATAAAGAAGTAATTTATTACGTAATAACGGTACTATTACCTTCCATAAAAGCATTAATAATGTCGATTGGTAGGGTTGAATAATTAACATTTATATTTATTGTTTTACATTATTAATAATCCGTCTTTTTAAAAAATTTATCTTTTAGGTTACGATTATTTTCGACATTGAAAACTATTTGAAACATATTTTTTTTTTAACTTCTTTTATTGTTTTCATTGATATTATTAATAAACTTGTCTTATTTATTGAATATTTTGAATCTATAAATTTTATAATATATGTTTTTATTCTTTTCTGATGATGATGTAAGGAAATGGGAAAAATTAAAATATTAATTCTTATCTCATGTTATTGTACAATAATTTTTATAAAATTACTATAAATTTGATGAAATTTGAATTTTTGTTAAATCTAATAGTTTTGACCTCTAAATATTTCAGTCGTTTTCTATAGTAGTCACGTCTTTCTCTGTTACTTAATGTGTTAATAAAATATGTTTGAGAATATGAGTAATGAAATATAACGAATATTTGAAACATCAATAGTATATTGCATTTATAATCATATTATAAGTCGGTGACTTCGATCTATAAAATGATATAGTTACAGAAATTTCGCTATGCATATTAATTAATATTATTGGCATAAAGTGTAGAAAAGAAAGCCGTCTGAATTTGCAATTCACTATGAAATTTGTAGGATAATTTGAAAAGCAATTTTGGTTTCAATCAGAGTTTTATGAAAGAATGAACGTAGTGAGAAGTACGATTAATCACACGAAACATCGTACATTTGGTTTATAAATGTATTTATTCATCAGGATCATGCAGCCCCTCGCGCTCAATAAATAATTGAGGAGGATGAAGGAACGTTTACGGAAAAAGTACCAAAAAATAAAGGAGCGGAGCTCGGATTGTACGGGACTAGCTCACGCGATCCGCTTCTGCGAACGAAAACACTTCTATCATCGATAAAACTTTTCGTCCCTGCAGCGCCAAAGGAAATGGAGACGCGCGCTTGCCGAGGCCGTCGTAATTATTCTTGAAATGCGTTGAAAGCTTCGAGGCCGATGCAGAAGTGCGCGCGTCCACGAAAAGTTGGAGAGCGAGGGCGATTAGGCAAATTGTTCCTTCGAGTTGGACACGCCTCGGTTGTTGCCTCCCCCGCTCCCCTCTGCGTCGCCCCAACACTAACCGTCCCTCGCGCCACCAGCACCACTCCCGAAACCGACTGACTTGATTATGAATAAGTTATAACGCTCGGAAAAGTTTGGAAAAGCCGCCTTGGAGGCGAAATTAACGCTCGCATTGTTTTTCTTTAATAATTTATTGCCGACACTCTTATATTTTTATACAATTTTGTTTATTATCTTATTCGGATCGCGAAAGTATATTGCGCTAGCTCGATCGTGCAGTCCGTTGATTATCATAAATCGACAAATCATTAGAGAATTCTGGGATATTCGAAAACTTTATTAAAAGTTCGTCATCTGCTTTGCGGATACTCGAGGGTGTTGAACTAAATCTTAAAAGTAGAGTAAGTACGAGCTGTAATAAGTCTACCTTTAGTAAATTTGCTCCCTAACTTTTCAGAGCAAACGGTTGTTTTTATAAATCATAATTCTACTCTTTCCTGTCTATTATGTATCAATTTTATAACTTTAATCGCCATGAGATATGTTGTAATAATAACAATTCATACATTCAATATAATGCATAATAGTGTAGAATTTTTTCTTAATACGTTAAGATTATTAGCTTGTAAACTTTGTCACATCTATGATTGTAGGCTGCAAGACTCGGACTGCCTCGCCGCACGTCTTTTCTCGCCTCTCAAACATTCTTGCATTCCCTTAATTTTTCATTGAACTTTGTTCCCTTCAATATTCAATAATTATTAAGGCAAAGTATTTTTTACCAGGTGATTCCTAACTACCACTAGTCTTAGTCACTCCTATCCCACACACTTTTGCTTAAAACTCCGCTCCTGAACCATTAATTGGCGCCAATTCTTTAGAATCGATGCTCGCGCATATCGATATTACGCTAATATACAAATTGGCCATACAGTATCGAGCGAACGGACTGTAGTTCTCATTAAAAAAAAAAAAAAAATCAAATTCCAACCAAAATTCGGCTCGCAAACTCCATTTCGAGGTAAATGCTGGGCGCATAGTTTTGAGACTGGAGGAGCCATAACGACGGAATGCAGCAGTGGCGTTTATATGAATAGCTAATGGCCGAGAGGGCGAGAACCGCCGACCCGGTCAAGATTAAGGCCACGCTGTTGTATTTTCAACTTGCGCCATTCGCGCAACGCCGTAGAACTTGAGCGAGTGGCCCCCGCGGGCTAAATTGCTGCCCATTCGCGGATGCTTAACGCGCTCGTAAGGCGTAATATGACCAAAGTTCTCCGAGCATCGACCGAGTGGTCATAGTCCCGGTTATGCCCTTTTGCTATACTGCCATTAAGTTAAATTCTCCTCCGTTTGCCTTTCTATCCTTTTTCCGGCATCACATGAAACTATGCCAACTTCCCAGCTGGATGGCTCGCGCTATGTACGAGCTTTGAATTCTGCGTTATCGGATGCTTTTTGTTCTTCGCTTGAAAATATTAATTAATAGAGATATTGAAATTGCTGCTTAAGTGAGATTATGGCACGATGCTGTTTGTCATTAGCTAACGGAAGAATTATAATCATCCTTATTATCAACTTTACTCTCGTCGATAAAGTATTACGGCATAGTTGTAAGCCCATTATTGTTAAATACCTCCTTATAAAAGTTTTACGTTTTTATTTTGTTTTAAGTTTTAAAAATTGTATATAGAGTATTTGAGATGTAATTTTGTCCTACATAAGCTGTTATGATAAAAAAAATCTTGTTATGCGTTGAAATTATGTTAGCTTGATAGTGTTCAAAATTGTTATTACTAGCAAATGATGAAAAATAAAGTAAGCCCTTTATTTCAGATTGACCAGTACTTAACTATCGAAGGGTGAAAAATAGCGTAGTATTATATAAGAAAAAAAGAAATCATATACATCAATATCGTAACATTTATCATTAAGATGTATTGTGTTTATGGATTTAGCTAAATTTAATATGATTCTTTTGGTGCTCGTTCCAATCGACTAATTTCAATGAAATCGTCATTTATACGATATAAGAACGTCGAAGCGCATCGACCAATTATAAGCCTGAGCATCTATAAGTTTAAATTCACTGCATTGCGAAGTAAAAGCTTTGGCTGAAACTCATTTGCCACTCAGTTGGACATCTAAATAGCAGTCTAAGAGTACGAAAAGTATGTCAGCGCATTACCGTGCAAAATCGTTTTCTCGATCATAAGATAGCCGCAGGAGCTCGTGCCACCGCACCTCGATGAATTTCAAGTGTCGCACGTGTTATTACTCGAGCACAATTGAGCTCTGCTTCCACATGAGCATATAGCGATAGAAACAAGCTTGTGTGCTTCGACGAAAATAAATCTCGAGATCTTCTAGGGGTACTATTACGAGTTGCGATATAATAAATAACATCCGGAGGATCGACTTTGTGGCAGCGCCTGATTTGAGTAATGCATGCTGCTGAGGTTTGAGTGAAGAAACGACTTTCCGACATTTGGCGATTACAATGCAAAAAAGAGAAATTTATACGACTAGCTTTAAGAGTGGTAATTGCAAAATTTTATAAACTCGAAGTACCATAGCAGCGTATTTGAACAATAAAGGTTTTATAATCAAATGGAAACTCGTCCTCTGTCATTAATAATTTCCCTATGTGCTTTTACATAGCTTTCTAACTCTTCTAAATGAGACAAAATAATTACCTCGCCTTTTTCTACTCTTTATTTATTATGTCGAATAAATAAGCTTCTTTAATCATCGGCCCATCCAATTTTGCAAATCTGTTGTGACGTAATCTCAGGGAATACCTTTAGTGCGCAAGTAATTTATTAAAGATATCGTCTTGTATATCACATATTAAACCTTATAATTATACTCTAGACTATACCACATTTTTTACACGTACATACACGTACACGAACTTACACACACACACACACACACGCGCACACGTACGCGCGCGCACGCACACATATTTATATACCAACTATATTTGGAAATCTTAATGTTCATATTTTTAGGAGGTAATAATCAATGCTTTTTATCTCTTTTCACTTTTGAATTATTTAATTGTCTATTGAAAAAAAAAATGCATATAATTAATTTAATTACAACCACTGAGACTTTTGCCTTGCATTAATATAAACATACGTTTTAAATTATTTATTCGACTTTTCATAGTCTACGTATAACGTATTTCAGAAGTGAATTCCAGCGATAAATAAAAGCGATAAATTTATTTACTCCCTTAAAAAGCATATAAGATGTTTATTGAAAATTATGTTAGATATTCAAAAAATTATGAATTTCTATCGAATATGTAGAAAAAGATATAATTCTATATGAATTAATATGATTAGTATTTTTAGTTTGAAAAAATATTTTTCTATGCTTTCGCTGTATCTACTATAAGCATTTCCATATATGTTATAAGTATACTTATTGAACATTGTAACATTATAATTCAAGTAAATAATTATTATGAGTTATGAATCCCTAATTTCAGATAATAACGAGTATATTTAATAATTTAAAGAGGATTTTAAAAATATTTTGTACACTCGTTTAATACAAAAGCAAATTATGGGATTACTAATAGCTGCAGGGTTGCCAATTATATTAAAAAAATTCTGACAGAAGAAAACATTGATAACATTGGAATGTGTTGCTCATGCACGAGTTAATTGGAATTATTTTCTCTCATAGTGATTAATAGTGAATATTTGCATTTAAAGCGATAAGAGGAAAAATAAAATAAAATACTTGTTGGGATAAAAATGATTTCTCTGTATAATGTAATTATGATACATATGGTGTAATCATAAGTAAACCATTTAATCATCTTAATGTTAATGTAAAATATATTTTTTATCTGAAACACGTACAAATGTAATACTAATTCGCAAACTTGATATAACTTATGAAAATATGATCAATTTGTATGCAGGTAAGAATAAAGTTACTAAAGTTCGTATTATATGGAACAAAGATTATTATTATAGAAAAACATAAGATAAATGTGTAGTTACTATGCTAAAGTTTTCTTATGGTATGGATCTGACATAAATCAAAATTTTTTAAATTCCTATGAAATTTGGCTAATGATGTAAGTGAATACAAAAATTCAAGTATCACGCACAGTATATATATATATATATATATATATGTATATATATGTATATATGTATATATGTATATATATATAATACGTATAACGGGACATATCCAGTCAAATATTTGTATGATAAAAGTGTTGATTTTCTTTTTTTTTTACTTTTTTTCTTTTTGCATCTACAAGCAAAACATATGAATATATGAAAACGACATCATAACTCGTTGAAAACTCATAGAACTATAAGGGCTTTGGTCTGTGGCTGTAATTAGAGTTTGCAATGCAAAGAATCCAAACATTTCACAGCTACGTGAGATAAACACTCCCTTTGCAAAGTGCTTTACATTCAAAACGATAATTAAGTAATTAAAGGTATTTAATTCCAACAAATATTAAAATATATTCATAAAATTAAGTAAAAATTTATTTTTAAAAACAAGAAGATGACTACCGACAGTTTAATGAAATTATCACTAATTGCAGATTCACAAGCTAAAAATGAGCCTTTTATATATTTATTTTAAGTAACATGAATTTTAATTTAAATCTGTTAAAGTCTTAAAGAAAAAAAGTTAATCGTTTTTGTTCAACAAATATTTTCAACATTATATTAAAATTAAATTGGTTAAATTCGATGAAAATTGTTAATGTAAATTATTACGGAAATGTGGATAGGAATTTTTGAATATCAAACCGTTAATCCAAAGCTATTTTTAATCTAATAAACAATTAAAGATGAATCTCATGATAGTCAATCATGAGATTGAAAGTTTCAATGAAATTGACTAATCTAACGATGACTACAATGTCGGTCATTTTAGTCATTTTAATTTTCAATAAAATTTTAGAACTTAATGTGGAGTATCGAGTGAAAATATTCAAATTAATGTGAATTTTACTATTCCTTTTATTAAATTAGTAGCTATTAAATGAAAGTTAAAGACATATTGCGGATTTTTTGTTTTAAACACAACCTATATATTATGGATATTAAATTTTTTTTATCATAGTATTGAGATAATAATGTTATAAAAATACAAAAATTAATCAAGTTATATTTTAAAAGCGAATTAAATAGTCTTACCGCATTAGTGAAAAGCATAAAATATTTGTAGTGAACTGAAATTATATTTAAAGTTATTTTATGTTTGAGATTATATTTATCAAGCTTAAATTAATACAAGAATATTTCTACTTAAGTGAGCTAATAATTCTTGAATAAAACTGGAAATATCATTACGGAAAACTAGCTACTTAACTAAATAAAATATTTAATAAGTAATCCAAAGTAGGAATGAAAAATATTCTTATACAAATTTTCAATTATTGCATGTCCATTTACTCCTAATTCTTTTCATTTATTATACATTGGTTTATGATGCCTTCAATATTGAAATTTAAACCATTAAATTTATTATTATTTTATTGATTATACATCGGGATGTTGAAATAATTAACACTATTATTTTCGACGAATTTGTAGGGAATAATTGAATATCTAAAGTTTGTGATAATTACTTATATTTGATTTTTTAATCATTAAAATCGATTCAATTTTATTATATATTTATCCCCGTGTTTGTAAATTAACAATTTTATTCTAATAATGTTTAATGCATCTTAAGCTGTCGAATCTATTACAATTTCAAAATAATTTTTAATTTAAGTTTAAATATAATTTATAAATATTATAACAATATAATATAGCAAGGATAATATAATATGTACATTCGACAAAAGTATGTATATGTTTACGATTTTCGAGCAGTGATTGTCTTAATAAAGAATGCATGCCTCCGTATTAAATAATCAAGATTTAAACACGTTCATAATAATTAGAATATTTTATGTTTAATAATTTGCTTAAAGACTTTAAAGGAATTACTCATAACTTGTTAATAGGGAGGTAATAGGAAGGTAAACTTTAAAAAGTTGTAATGTTATGCGGGCTTGATTAACGATAGAGAAGTTAAATAATAATGATCGATATATTATTCAATGCTTGAGTCCAACGCCATGTTTCATGTTAAATTAAAACAATAATAGTTGTTAAAAAAAAAAGAATACAGAGGAGTAAAATGCTATTTAATTATGATTAATAGTTTGAGAAAGTCTAACAAGTGACAGTTAGCCAAGAAGTCTCTCGGAAATTATACTTTAATGTATCAGCGCATGGAACAATTTAGTTGATTAGAAAATAACAAGTAGCCCGCTTTTCCAAAGTCTTACCTACCAAAGTTATTAACCAGAGTATCCATTAATAATTTGGCTTCGCGAGGGCATGACGCGCAAACTCGATGTCTTAGCTTAGTTGGGGGCGCGTGAAAATGCGCTCTTGTAAGTAATCGTTTTGAATTAAAGGGCTGCCGAGGTCGCTTAAATGTTCAGGACGCCGTTCGCATGTCGCCGCAAACATTGACCGAGTGATGGTGGTGGTGGCGGCGGCGGCGGCGGCGGCGGCGGCGACTCGTACGTCGCACGCAGAGACTAAAGGTAATTTAATGGACAGCTAGCCTCGCCCAATATATCGGAGAGCAAGCAAATAAACCTCGCTCCGATAGGTGAATTTCGGCTCTTTTCAAGCTCCTCGCGTCTGTGTGCGTGTGCGCAGCAAAGAAAATGCGCCCTCTGCGCGCAGGCTCGCGCAGTGTTAAGGCTAACGCAATAAAGAGAAATTTATATGGGTCGTGGTTGTCTGGGGGAGGGACGGAGACCAGCCCGGCAGCTGTCTAAGAATAAGAATGAAAAGTCGGATGGCCATCTGCAGCTTTTCCGGCGATCGCCGCGCGCTATCCTCACTCTTTAATGAAGCGGCTGGAAAGTCGAGTGGAAGTGATAAATGCCTCCGGGAGATCGGCCGACATTTTTGCCCCGCCCGCGAACGCGAGTACGCGACCATAATCTCAGCGGTACGGCCGGGTAGGGATAATGGGGGGAGTGCGAAGGGTGGGGGTGGTTGATGCGGCGGGATTGGGAGGAAGGGGTGAAGAATCCGAGGTTGCATTATGAATTTTTTTTGACCCCGTTGCATTGCGCTTTTGTGCTCTATGATACGAATGGAGGAGAATGACGCGCTCGTTGGTAGCGCGAAGGCGAGTCGCGCGATTCACGCTTTGCTGGATTTTGCATTATCCGAGCTTTTCTGTGTGTGTGTGTGCGTGCGCGCGCGCGCGCGCGCGTGTTTCGGAGGAACTTTTGTGCGGGACGGGATCAAATGAGAATTTATGGACTTCGACCGTTTTCCAAGTTAAGTTTAGCTAATAGCCTGATATTCGTGGGCTATCCGATATTGTGTTAAATTAATGCTTAATTTTTTATTTAGGTACCTCGCCCGTGTACTCAGGTAATATAACTGGAGTCGTATGGTTCATAATGAAAATAAAAAAAAAAAAAAAAAGTGAATTGCAGCCGAAAATTTACGGAGGAATTTTATTGTCACCTGTCAACCAAAATTATTTATTTATATTTACCTCAATAATTAGGTATATTGTTACGTGTTATGCTATGAAAATGCATATTATCTGGTGAATTTTTCGAAATAGGACATTATAAATTTTAATCAGTTAAAGCCTGATATAATATTTAATGGATATCTAAAATTTTCAAATTTCAATTAAGCAAATGCATGAATAATACGTAAATCCTTAGACTAAATTATAACGAACACGTCAATTTATCAAATATTAAATTTTGGAATATTTATGTTTTCACACAGTTATAAGTTCTGTTAATTATTTAAATTTTACTAAGTACAATAAACGCATATAAACTGTGGAATTTAACAAGATTTAGTAAGATAAATACATGCGATAATAAAACATAACAAATTCTGTTTCTTCTCTATTGTCTGCTATGATTGTCTGCAATATTTAGATTTTTAAATCGATTTATAAAAGATGAGATATTACCAAAAATTTTCATTAAATTATTTTATATTTGTTAATTTATGTAAAAAATGTATTATTTTAAAGAAACGTGTTTAAGTAAATGACAATAGACTTTCATACAAATTTTTATTATATTATTACTAAAATTATTATTTATAAATTTTCTCTAAATTAAATGGAGAATTGAATAGATCCCTTATCTTTATTAAATTTAGTTACATTAGGCACTTTAATTAGAAATTTCAGTCATAATTTAGTACATCTCGGTGGATAAAGAATGTATTAGTATTATCACTCCTATTATTAAACTTTCTTCCGTAGATGTTTCATCTTTAATTTCATAGGCGAAATATTATTTTAATAAAGTATTTTATAGATAAGCGTGAGGTAGAGTTCATATCAATTAAGTTATGGCAATTAAGGGTGAAATAGTAAACGATTCCCTAAATCCAAAGAGTATTTCTCGTAGATATTATCTTGAATAGTTACAATTTTCGTCATTATAATTATGATTCGAATACGAAAACTTATGTCGATTTGATATTTTTCGCGTTACTTTATTCAGCCGATTTTGACATAATAATGCTGCAAATAAATGATACCACTTATATAGAAATTGAATTCTATATGCACTTAATTTTTCTGAAAAAAAAGGGGAAAAAAAACTCTGTAAATCCCTTTTTCCTAATAAGCCCATATTTCACGGCTAGTAGAAAAGCCGATCTCTATTAGTACAATCATCTGTCAAATTTGTGAAATACTTTTTCCAATTCTACGATAGAGAGTAGCGGAATCCCCTTTACCCCCTCCCATTTACCCCCTCCCCCTTACCCCCCTCCCTCCCTCCCCATCTCCCCACCTAACGTTACAAATGATCTTATTTATATTCGACATACTTGAATGCAAGCTGACGATGTATTTTCACGCCCAAACTCCCTCGGTTGCCTGGTTAGCTCTCGATTCTTCGATTTTGTCGAGTCACGAACTCGTTTCGGGTCCTTGCTCACTTCTTTCTCTCTTTTTCTCTTCCAACTTCGCACCCTCTTTCTCCCTCGCTCATCCTCTCTTCTTCAGTTACGAGCTCTCCCGCGTCGATTCTTTCGATGACCCGAGGAAAGCCTGGTTCATCCTTTGTAACAAGTGTACTTGCTCTCGATCTCTATTCAACTTCCCTCTTCCTCTGATACTCGCCGCCTTTATCTATGGTGTTTTCAATGTGCTGAACTCTACTAACCTATACCACGCCATATGTTCAATTTTTCAATAAAAAAAAAAAACAAAATATATATAATGCAAATGAATTATCATTCTACTTTTGTTGAATATATTTATATAAAGATAAGACAAAGAAAACAAGAAAGAGACTGCAAGGATAAAAAAGAAAGAAAGCACTGAGAAGGAATTAATTATTAAAATACTAGAGATTAGAGTTATTATGTTAGTTAATAAATTACATCTAATTCCTTATACTGTCATCATAATTTATTAATCCATCAATTTTTCAATTGTCAGTTATATTTGAAATTCTGTTTTTTTTTTTCTTTTTCTTTTTATAAATAAATCATAATTTTAATTGAATTTAATTGAATTTCATGTAAAACTATTTAATAACTGAGCGCTTCCAATACAAGAATATATATTATTATTTTTATACATTTTTTTTGTGATTTAAAAAATTAATTTTTGAAAAACAAGAACTTACGTTTAAAAAATGAATTATTTATTTAATCACAGAGTAATAAAATAATTTACTCATACAGTCGTAAAAAGCGTTTCACTGTCGCACTAAGATCATACAAGTAAAAATTTGATATCTATTAAAACGAATTAATGTTTTTCATGAAAAATACATCCTAGATTATGTCATCATATGTTATCAAATACATATAATGCAATCTCATCGATTGTAATGATTAGTTTCTATTTTGAATTAAATAATTTAAATTTTCAAATGGTTTTTAAATAATATCTAAATAAATAAATATTAATTATTATGTAACTACACAGATTATTTAAATTTTATTAATCGTTGGATTGATATTTCCACAGGCATATGTGCACCTTGCATTGCGTATATGTTTCTACGTTATCTTTATAATTTATAGATTTATCAGGAAATTATTATTATTATTATATATATATATATATATATATATATATATATATCAATAATAACATATAATTCAATAAGTAAAATATGATTTTTCGTTAATTATTTAATAATTAACAAATGATACCAATGTAAATATATTTTTTACAGTGAAGAGTTTGAGGTAAAAATGCACTTTTATCAGTTCCATTCTCTTTTAAATATCCGAAGAAATATGAAATTACAGATAATTAATGAGAAATATATTATTTATTTATAGTGTATTACAGACATACGTATACAATATTGTTCCATGTTAAAATGTTGACGAAAAATTTCTTTTTGAATATTTTGAATTCTATTGCATTACTTTTGAAATGCAATTTAAAGCGATACCCGTAAAATGATCTCGTCGATCAGATTTATCGTCGCACGTAGAAACAGAGACTCTATTGAAGTTTTGCTGCTTTGGGGCACAACCAGTTGATTCGACAGTTTCTTGTAGTTTCTAAATGAAAGAGATCATCGATCCTCGCTCTCGGGGGCTTAAGCAACTAGAGGTTCATAGAGGGGGAGAGTGTAAGAGTAAGAGAGAGAGAGAGAGAGAGAGAGCGTGAGAGAGAGCGTGAGAGAGAGCGGAGAGAGAGAGAGAGAGTAGGGAATGAGAGAGTGAGAGAGAGAGTAGGGTAAGTGAGAGATAGAGAGAGAGCGTGAGAGAGTAAGAAAGAGTGAGAATGAGAGAGAGAGAGAGAGAGAGAGTAGGGTAAGTGAGAGAGAGAGAGAGAGCATGAGAGAGTAAGAAAGAGAGAGAATGAGAGGAGTAGAGAGAGAGTAGGGTAAGTGAGAGATAGAGAGAACGTGAGAGAGTAAGAAAGAGAGAGAATGAGAGAGAGAGAGAGAGAGTAGGGTAAGTGAGAGAGAGAGAGAGAGCATGAGAGAGTAAGAAAGAGAGAGAATGAGAGAGAGAGAGTAGGGGAGAG
>NW_011948420.1:5411275-5415222 GCF_000503995.2 Ceratosolen solmsi marchali
GAGAGAGAGCGTGAGAGAGTAAGAAAGAGTGAGAATGAGAGAGAGTAGGGTAGGTGAGAGAGAGAGAGAGACCGTAAAGAGAGAGAGAGGGAGAGAGTGAGAGTAAGATAGAGAGAGAAAGATAGTAAGAGAGAAATAGAGAGAGGTTGTAAGAGATAGATAGAGAGAGGGATAGAGAGAGATAAACGAAGATAGTAACAAAGAGATAGAGAGAGGTAGTAAGAGAGAGACAGTAAGAGAGTAGTAGTAGTAGTAGTAGTAGTAGTAGAGAGAGAGAGAGAGAGAGAGAGAGAGAGAGAGAGATTTGGTGTCAATAAATTAAGAATAAAATTTACGAAATCCAAAACACAGTAATATATAAGCAGTAATATATAATATATGTGCAGGGCGCGTTTTCGCGTGTTCCACAATAGCAATGATAAACACATAAATCGAGCAACTACATTTTATATTCTCTTTTTGCCTACCCACGAGTTTTCTTATGTCTTATAGAAAACATTGTTTCGTCTTACAGCCAATGAATTTTGTTTTCTTATAATTATTTATTGTTTTTTTTTTTTATTGTTATTCTTGATATGTCGATAAATCCATCGGCTTATGAAATGATCATTTTTAAATTTGTCTAATGTTTGGTTAAATTATATATTTTTGCACCGTTCTATGTAGCTCATATGACTATAGGGTCAACATCACATGTACTTGATTTTATAATGCAAAGAGAAGATGCCATCGTTTGTTTTTATAATAATGGCAACATTTTTGCAAAGAATATTATGAAAAAATGCAGCTTTGTAATGCTCTGTATTTGCATATATGTGTCAGCGTGTATATATATATATATATATGTATGTATGCATGTATGTATGCAGCAGCAATAGTAGAGTATTTAATTTCAGATTGTTTAAATAAGATGGAAAGATATTTATTTAAGATAGAGAAGGAGAATAATGTCAAGAGCCCTCGGGTGTTTCCTAAACGATTCAACCTACTTACAAATCATTCATCGATGAATCCGTCACGCGCCACTGCCCCTCGATCCGATTCATCGACAATCTTTGTAAGCTTCGAGTTTAAGCCTTATTTTTTCACGCCCATCAGCCCATTAGTGTGTAGCGTCCATGGCCCGTGACCAACGTGTCCACGAGGCACGAAAACTGACAATTTTTCAAAAGCTCTTACTTGGGAGTTGTGTCGCTACCTATGATTCGTCTCCCAAGCCATCAATATATTGTCGTAACAACGATCGGCGCGCGCAAAATTTTTCAAAAGTCTCATCGACCAATGTCAGAGTTGTAAAGCTCCGCAATTTTCCGCGACCGAGAAACTAAGGCGTTTGCCGCCGTTTGAGGAGGCGATTCATCGAACTCCGTGCAACGAACGACATAACACTTAACACTTGGCTCTCGTCATTAATTTAGCGGCGGTGCGACTAATGGCCCGAGCGGGATCCTCATCCTACCAATACAACCTCTCGGCCCTTACCCGTTCGAGTCTCGCAAAAATGCGATTCGCGCGCCTCTCGTGTGTGCAATTTTCGCGACTGAATCGTCCTCCCGTCCGCTGAGACTTTCTTCCAAGCCGCAAATGCGCAGTTTACAGGTAGCCCAGACGAAGGGCACCTACCTTTTGTCGTGAATTGTGAGAAAGGGGAAGCAGAGCCGGCCTACTGTCCACGTCCTTTCTTACATTCAAAGCTTTCTTTTTATTGCTCCTCGGGAGTACCTGTATACTTTCGCTTCATCTCCAGCAAGTATTTTAAGGATTTTCTAAAGCAATGCTTGACCTTGCTCTTATTTACTTTACTTACGCAATGAGTGCTTTGTAAAAATACCTTTCACAACTGGAGTTATTTATTATTTTATTTTACTGTATTTATTAATACATAGAAGGGAGGCCATTGTTGTGAAAATTTGAATTATAGCTTATTTATTTTTTTTATTAAAGCTGTCATTATTCTTCATAATACACGTTACTGACACTTTTTCATAGTTTATAAGCATTTTGTTAATCCCTTCCTATGGGTTCAATCGTTAATTAGTTAATTTTTTCATATTAACAATGTACGTAATAAAATCTTTACCATTTTTATTTTATAGTATAATTAGAAGCAAAATCCGTTCTTATTTCAACGTATTTTTAGTTAAAAAGAAAAATACTTTTATTCATTATGAAAATTAAAAATCCCTCAATCCTTCGGCGAATGAAACACACACGCACGCGCGCACACACACACGCACACACACACACACACACACACACACACACACACACACAAAGTTTTTTTTATTTTTTTTTAAATTCTTTAGAATGACGAGAGTAACTTAATTATTCTGTTTATGCAAGCTTCATGAATTTTTACCTGAATACACATTGCTTTCAATTGAACGTACGCTCTAGAATGTCAATTTAGCTTTATCAAATTTGTACAACTATTTGAAATAAGGATACGCGAAAAAATAATTTACTCTCCAGTGCCCACGCGCTGGCAAATATTGCTTTATTTTTAATTTCTATAATATTAGATTTATAATTTAAAAAAATCTTTTGTTTATGATTTCGAATATACCCGTTACTTTACCTATATCGCGCTATATCGCATAATTTCATAATATGTGTATAATAATACTTTATTTTACGCTTGGGTGTTTTTCTCGCTTTTTTCTTTTATGTGAACGAACTTTTATTTTCGGATGGTTGCTCACGTTTTTACGAAACTACAAATATGGCACTCGCTAATTAGTTATACAAATTTATGCGGTCTGTGCAATAACGTAATGAAGATGTGTAACGTTGTTGCTTTGGGCGGGCAGATGTGAAAATGATTCTTTCTCATTGTTCACGAGTTTTCCAATATTTGAAGGTTAATTATTTCGATGCGTATATGTGCCACGAATGGTGAATTTGCATTTAACAATTACATTGTTGCGCAGTGGGTATGTTTCGAAATTACTTCGCCTTAACATTATATTCATATTTCGACAACTTATTGCGGGAATTATAGAACCACTCGGCAGATAAGTTTTAACGTGAAAATTACTCTAATGCATTAGAAGAGATTAGTGTCTTCGATCCGAAAGTTATTTTTCATATATTCAAGCCCTATAATTATTTTTAATGGATTCAACAATCCCATTTACTATTAATACTGGGACAGATTTTGCAATTATTCGTCTAATTGATGGACGATATGTTTCATATAATGAGTCTTTCAATTCGTAGGCTAATTAATTCTATATTAACACTATCTTTCAATGCAAGTTCACATTCGTATTTGGAATGTGCGTGTACATTTTAACGATACCGCTCGAAGAAAGTCCGTAAACTGTCAATTCTCATGATGCCATTAGTTCAATTAATTAAGAACTAAGCAATAAAAACTTGGACAAGTCAATATATCCATTTTATAAAACAGCCGTTCTACCAATAGCACTTGAGTTTTTTTTCTCAATGATATTACTTCTACTTAGTCGATAAAACTTTTTCAATATGACTTTATAAAAAGTTGTACATTTACAGGAGCTTTTGACCAAAAGAAACAAAAAAAAAAAAACGTAGTCTTCCAGTGCCGGCAAATAGGCTTTAAAGAAATTTAAGAAAAGTTTGCACAGGTGGAAGAAAGTTAGTTTATCCCTAAAAATACACCTTTCAAAGCATATAAAACTTGCAGCGACGAAGACTATTATTAAAGGTCAGGAATGATATTTGCACGCAGAGTCGTCGTAAAAGTTCTTCTCGCTTTAGCGCATAGCCACTCTTGGCTCAAATCGGACGATCCCTTCCAATGTCGCCGATCACACTCCATTCCTTTAACAGTCATTAAACCAATCTCGCAGGTAGTCCCAAAGAAGCACCGAACCTTACCTCCTCCAGTTCGTTCTTAGGGAATGATCGTCCCGCAGTGGTGGCTCTCTTCTATCCACACGGCCCTAGAATTATTTATGGATAGA
>NW_011948420.1:5415375-5421090 GCF_000503995.2 Ceratosolen solmsi marchali
CGGTTCGATCGTATATCACCGTAGGAGCTGATCTATCGCGCTCCTAGGATGAAATAGACGGTGAGGGGAGGGCGGGGGGATACCGAGATGGGAGAAACTTCGCGCGTTCTCGCCTCCGGAAAATACAGGGACACCCGCGTCCGATTTCCTGGGGCACATTGTATCGCAGCTTGGCCCATCCCCGCGTGATTCGCAATACAATAGATCGCAGCGATGGGGAGGATAAGGAGGAGGAGGACGACGGAAGAGGACGAGGAGGAGGACGAGGAGGAGGACGAGGAGGAGAATGAGGAGGATAAGGTAGCGGGATGGTTAGCGGGGGTGGAGAAGGAGATCGAGGAGGAGGAGCGAGGAGGAACGAGGAGGAGCAAGGAGGAGCGAAGCGCATCTGCGTCGCTCGTATTAGGGCGAGCGGCATGTGTCCGTGGACCGTACCCTCGTGCATTGTGCATTAACGGCTGTTCGAGATGCTGGTGTTTTTTTCAAGGCGGATGGACCACACCGGAGCCAACGCGCGTGCTTGCCCGCTACCAACGCGTTAAAGTGAAATTTTTCTCCTCACCTACCTCCCTCGCCGATCTCCCCACCCCCCCCCCCCCCCCCCCCCCCCCCCCCACCCCACCCTCCCCCCCCCACCCACCCTCCATACCAATCCACATACCGAATACGCGTACTGCCTCCACCTTACCACCCGCCCGTAGCACTGTGACACACTCGAGGCAAAGGTGCAAGGAGAGAAGGCTCCTCTCGGGGAGCTGCGGACGTAAGAGTGTCCCTTTCGAGATCGTTATTACTGAGATAAAGAGAGCGGTGAAACGTTTTGAAAAACGCTTGATTGTGTAAGAATTATGTTTTTTTTTCCGAGGTGACAGCCGGAGGAGCGTCCGGAGATTTATGAGACTAACCGTGTAGTTCCAAGGAGAATTCCAAAGTTTTCACCGGTGACCCGCTGGTAATTCATGAATTATTGAATCGCGGCTAGACACGCGCCCGAACACTTTTTTTGACAAAGACACCTATTCTTACAAACGCGTGCTCCTTATTTATTTATGGATCTAATTTCCTCTCACTGTCGCTCAACATTAATTCATCACTTTTACTTTCGTACTTTAAATTTTGGTTGGATACTAACCGTTGAAGAAATACCGATTCTCGCTATTGCATTAAGAGAAAAATATGCATCTAACATTTATAATTGAGATTACTGTTTGACCTCAGCTTCTTGCCAATGGATTTTCTTTGCGCGATTTAGTATATCAAACATCTGTATGCTCTATGATATTCTAAGACATATTTTATAAGAATAGAAGAATTTTAATTGCTTCTTTACAAATATATTACTGGCAATTGCATTTCTCGATAGAACAAAAATTGGCTTAAGTCGAAATTAAATTACTCATCATACTAATTCTAATTATATATTATTTTTATTAATTTTTCATTAATAATAAGTCTATTCAACTTTTTGATCTAGACCAAAAGTAATTATTGTTTTATCTCAGTTATTCAATAGTTTATAATACTCTTATTATTTGAATTATTATGCTAATTACTAAAATTAAATTTCATATTATATTCTTTTAAAACAATATCTACAGTTGTAAATTTCATAAATGTAAACGACTTGAATCGACTTCAAAATAATGTTTGCCCATTCTTCATTTTAATGACTTTACGCTTCAGTTTATCAAATAAAAAAAAAATCGAAGTTTATTTTTAACCTTACAATTTCATAGCATGTTTATAATGATATTAACAGTTATAGATATTTTTTCGACAATTTGTTATAAAATTGCAAAGCTCAATCTTAATAGAACATAAAATTGAACTTTACATCATCATACGAGGGCTGGAGAAAAATTTCATTCTTTTTCATTTATATTTTAGATAAATAATTAATACATAAATATATATATATAATTTATCTCTTTTTAAATAAAAAATTACTTAAATTTTTTCTACATAAAATTTACAATTAACATTGGGAGAATAACAATGGTTTCTCTGTTTATTTATGATAGCAAACTAGGTTAGGGTAATAATGTTTTGCGCTATTTATAAATATATCTCATCATTTGAGTTATCTCAAATCGATAAATTTATCACAACAACAATGCGTTATTAATATGTAGGTGATTTATTTTATGTAAAATATTTGCGATCATAAAAATTTTAATTCTAAAATTTCACTGAATTAATGGCATATTTTTCTAAACGTTTATATATATATATATATATTATATATATTCATTTTATATATATTCATTTTATTATATTATATTATTATAGAATTAAACAGTTGAATATAATCTTGTTTTGTGTTTTATTTATTAATTACTTTTTTTTTTTTTTTTTTTTTGCGAAACAGCTGCTATTAATTGTTTTTTAAATATTCCAAATCTGTGAATTATCTTAAAGTACACATAAAAAACAATTTAAGTACGATAAAATAGGAGAAATGAAAAATTCAGAAAAATAAATTTGTAATTTATATCAATACTACAAATATCAATAGCCAGAGACATTAAATTACGAGTTTTTCATTGTAAGGTATCAAATACAATGTATCGAAAAGATTTTCATATTGAATTTATCAATTTTGTCGTACGACTAAATTTGATTATAAAATCAGGATAATGGAGTTACGCAAGAATGTAGGAAGATGGTTGATGAATGAGTAAGTAATTAAATGCATTTTTATAGTATACAATAGTATTAAAGATAATAAAAAAGATACATTTTATTTAGAATGTTTTAAGCATTGTATTAGAAATTTGATATTCATCTCTTCACATATTATAGTCAAAAGAAGAAAAATATTTTAATTTTCTAGCTATAATATAGAAGGATATTTAATTTTATAGATATTCGAATAGATAAGTGTGTTCGAGTTACAGGGTACGAATTCTCGTTAATATGAGTAGTATTAAATCTTGCATAAAGAGCGCGGTTTTAATATTGTCTGAGTTGATTTTTATTCGAAAAACTATGTAGTGTAAGCGAAAAATAATTGTGCTCCGCGAACCGCAAGTATCGTAGATTATCTTCGATGTTATAATAGCTCTGGTACTCCGCAGTAAAACGAAAATATTTGCATACAAGAGGTTCTTTAAAGAAATTAAGTAGTTAGTGTGTGTCAGGCGCATGGTATCTATATTAATATCAGGAAAAACGATTTACGTGTAGATTTTTATCCCAAGCTCTTACAGAAGTATGAATCCGTAACAAAACGAAAGGTTCATCCTTTGTGAATAATATCTTCGGGATGCTCTTGTATTCGTAACAAACACCGTAATTTTTCGTCGCCATCTACAAGATAATGCCAAGTCCAAATTGGTACTTTGGCAAGGTAAACAACTGACTATAACCAACGAATTAAATGGTACCTTGATATTAGCAGGCACCTTTATTTTCACAAATAATACGCTCTCCTTCTCATGTAGAGTATTAAATTTTTTGCCGGAAATGAACATTAAGTATGCTAACCATAATTTACTCATACCGTATATTCGAGTAATTCTATTTTTACATTTTGCTCGCTCATAATTAATACTGAAATCATTATGGTGCTATATAATATATTAGATAAAATGATTTGCATCGTTATTATTTGTAATTTTTCATATTATAATGGTATATATTATACAAAATTTAATATGAATACAGCGGTAATTACTGTGAAAAATTAGAATAATTTAAAGATATTTAAAATTTTATGTCTGCAATTCCTTTCTTTTATTAACAAGAATAATTAGCAGAGGCATAAAAACGTTGGCCTACAATCAAACTTAATAGAAAGAAAAGGAAAACAACATTTTTCTTTGCTTGTTTACACCTATGATTTAACCTCTCAGCTACACGAATCCATTGACGTTACAACATAATTCCATTTTAAATCGATCGACAATATTCTGTCTGCTCCATACTTATTTTTCTATCCGCACAGTTTTTATAATTAGTTATTTTTAACAATGAGCTATTAAAAAACAATTAGTTTGCACTTTAACAAAATTAAATTGTATCTCGAACAGATACGAATATACATATCACATGTAGAATTATTATATTAGAATTACGAGGAGAATACATTTTACAATTTCTCGAAAAAAAATCATGGCATGAAATAAATGTTTTTGTACAATAGTACATATTGTAAATAAGTTCAAAGTTTATTCTCTAAATCGAAATTATATTAATATATATATATATATATATATATATATATATATATATATATATATATATATATCTCTCTATATATATATATATATCTATCTATATATATATATATATATATATATATATATATATATCTCCCGCCCTCGTCTATAAATATGTATAAATAAGAGCACGTGCGCGGGCATGCACGAACAAGAGAATTTCGAGATAGAGAGAGAAACATTGGGTTTGCAAGTGAAAAGCGAGCGGGGAATAGATTAGAAAAAGGAGAAGAGTAAGAAAAATCAGAATGTCATTATTGGTGTCGGTCTGGAATGACCTTAAATAAGAAAACTTTCTACCCCAGCAACTGATATATTTTGACAATCAAGAGCTCTTCCAACTTTCCTCTCTATTCCTCTATTTCTATCTCTTTACCAGGGTATGTAGTAAGAAGAAGGACATTCGTTGCATTGATTTCCGATAACGATTCCAACTAAAGTATCCTTTTCCCTTAAATAATCGCGACTCCTCTACGATAGATTACATTTTTCTGCCTGAGCGATTTTCTTCTGACCGATTAACTAATCCTCTTGATAGCGAAAAGTTATCGTCTAGTAGTGTCTTTTACCGTTTTCCTTTTTCTGCTACAGGGACAACGCAGCGCCAGCACTGCGGGAAAAGCTAAGTGCTCGTTTTTACTCTGCATTTTTCACCGTTCCACGCTCCTCCGCTTTAATCGTGCTCGTCCTTGCGATAATTGTTGTCGAGGAGGCGGGGCGAAAAGAAAGGAGGGAGACCATGGGAGACTAATCAGTCGCGGTAGGGGACAAGCAAACTCACTTTTGTGGTAGCAACTACGTATCTCCGGCCCCTTCCTAAGCTATTTTTTGTTCGCCGTATTTATGGTATCATCGCTCGATGATCCCCTGCCCGGTTTTGTCTGAACTTCCGCACCTTGCTCGAATTTTCCACGCCCATACTGAAAACATAAATTCATGAGCCGCTGCGCATTAGTGTGTATGTGCGCGCGCGCGCGTGTGAAAATGAGTTTGGATCTATCGGAATTCGGATGTCACGGGAGATAGTGAGTGGACAAAAACGGCATTTCATTCAAATTTTATGCACGGGGTGAATAACAATTGCGGATGCTTTTTTTCACCGTTCATTTTACTACACAATGACCCCATTTTCTCGGACTGCTTATGTCACTTGTAACAGATTTAATTGATAAAGCACCCCATTAGACCAATTTAATGCTACTGTTTTTGTAATAATACTTAGTTTCTGTTATATTTTACGTCCATGAGTTACAAGGTTTATGTGCATAGAATTAAAACAAAAAACAAAAAAACAAAAAAAAAAGAAAAGAGAGAAGCTTGTATTAGATTTTTTGATATGTAGGTCGTAACTGCGTTGCATTCTTTGTAGTTGAGAAAATATGTGTATTTTAAGTATTTTAGGGGTAAAGGTTAATGACCTAGACTAACAAAGCATATCGTACTTACGTCGTGTTCTAGTTTTTTTTTTTTTTTTTTTTTTTTTTTTTTTTTTTTA
>NW_011948420.1:5421114-5454309 GCF_000503995.2 Ceratosolen solmsi marchali
AGAAGTTGTATACGTGCCAAAGAATAACTTAGAGCGTTAAATCCTTGTTTCCGTCATTATTTTCCCTGTATTTATTCCGTCGCAGAAAAAAATATTTTCTCACGTACGCTCTTACTTATTGCCTCTATCTTTTCAATTTGGGCTAGTGAATTTTCTTCGTTACCATTCGGAATAATATAAAGGGACACGAAAAAGATCAAGGATTTTTCAGTTCATGCGCCGCAATCCATGCTGAATTTTTCCGGCATAAAGGGTAGCGTTTGGCCCTTAATACGCGAGCACGCACGCGCGCACCAGTCCGCACGGACTGGCGCACCACACACAACAACCACACGTATGCACGAATCCTTTTCACATCGGAAAGAGGAGAGTGGCTTACTTGGCAGTACAAATGGACTATTAAAACTGCATACTTGGAGCGACACATGTATACGTAGCCAAGCAAGGCCCACTTATTATATAAAGGGGCTTTTCCCGATTGCATGATTTGAACTACAAGGACATGGAGAGAGAGCGTCGCTTTCCTGTTGGTACTGCTGCCTGCATTCAAGCTCGTATCATTACCGGACTCGAGCCTCGGCATACGATGACGGCAAATGAAAAAAGGAGTGGCTGACATCACTAGGCTTTCCCTCGCTGGTACTGCGAGGAGTTGTTATGCCTTCGCATCCGACTCCCTCGGCATAGGTAGTTGTAAAGGGTTTGCGCAGACCTGTTGGGGAAGAGCCTTCTCCCCTTCTACATGCGCGTGCGAGAGTATCGCCTCCAGCTGAAGGGATAGATACTTCAGGACCCTACTTCTACTGCCACGTGAAATTTCACGATTTTTCATTTCGTCCGCTTTCTCCTTGTCCCTTATTCCTCTATCCGAGGCTTCTCGTTCACATGTGAAGGACATTTATTATACGAATTACATGGAAATGCATGCTTGATCATATACTTAATTTTTTTATTTTTACTCGAGAGTGGGTATGCGACATAATGCATTTATAATTAAGGTAGTTGCAGTGCTTTGTGTTTCTTATACATTTAAATTACAATATCACATGGAAGATCGAAGTTTACCTAAATTTATAATATCTCCTTCTTTTTTTTAAGGCTCGGCGTTATTGTCAATAGAACTGAATATCCGAATATCCTCCATTTTCACACACTTTATCTATTTATTATTCATGTAACCTATGCTTTCATAATAATATAACGTCATAAAGAAATATTTATTGTGCTACTGTTTGTACTTTTACGTTAGTTTAAATTCAAGCATTTCCTGAATTGTAATAGTTCATGTTTTATGCATAACATTATTTAACATATAATACTAAATATATGTGATATTAAATATTTATTTCAATACACGTATCATTCATTGAAACAGTTATAAGTTTTCATAATAGGAGAAAAGCTTTTTTTTACATATTGTAACTTATATGGGTAATTATGTCGACTCTTTGTGCCTTTACCAATACTCAATGCAAATAAAAAGTTTGTTCCAACATCGGGATAATGTATTTTTTTTGTTTGTTTTTTTTTTTAATTTCCCTATCCAATATGTTTCTCTCTATTGAAATAGTCAGATTTAAATACTTAGCACATATAGGCGCGCGTACACAAAAATGATTATAAATACTTCGTAAGTGTCAATGAAACGTTGACATATTCATTAAAATTCGATCGATTTGTATTATTTTTTAAATTTATGAAATTGGAAATGTCGTTTTTATTAAATGATGTTTTCAAGCTAAATGCTTATTTAAACTCTCGCACCTTATGTAATCAAATGTCAAGGGGAAAGGCAAATTACTCAGCAAATGGAATTAGCACAGTATTACTTAAGTTGGAGCGATCGAATAAGTTGAAAAAATCGGTAAATTAAGCAGTTTCAAAAAGATGAAATTCCATTTTTTTTTTCTTCAGATAATTAATCAAAGAAGTGGCTAAGTTTTATTTCACCGAGGCACATAACAATGGAAACCTCGTCCGTGTGCTCTTCTCACCTCAATCCGAACCTCCATCCGACATCATATTAATAATAAGCAAAAACGTGACGGGACGGGAGGACCTTATAAAAATTCGCTTTCCTCGGCCAAGTGACACAGGGCCACCATAAAAGTCTCACGCCTTCAGTCCCGTAACTCTCGTAGATCAATCTAGTATCGCGCAACGTGCGCACTTGCACCCTAAATAATTCGAAGCATAATAACCAGGAGCTCGAGTCGGACGCGCCTTTTCCACTAATTACGAGACTACACTCGTTTGGAAATTAACGGGGGAGTCGATTCGTCGAGAGCAAGGACTTGCCTAGCGAGCGCACGACTGCACCTCGACTCCCCCTCTGTTTGTTCAGTGTTCGCTGTGCCAATGGTTGCGTTTACCTTTGGATTTCGTAAAATTTTCTGCCTTCGTTGGGACTGCGAGTCGTCGCGAGAGAATTAGCAGCTACTCTTAATCAGTATATCCATTATTTATTTATTTAACAACTAATTATTTCGCCCTTTTTATTTTATTTTAATTTCGGATTATTGTTCAATATTGTGAAAAATACATAGTAATTCGTTTTCGAGGTTTTTTTTTTACTAATGTCTGATACTAATCTTTGATTTCTTCTCAATCGCAATGAGGTTAATGCTGTGCGCGTGATATAAGTATGCAAAGAAAACAGCGATTTTTATTTAACTATTTTAATGGATTTGGTAATTTTTGTTAATACTATTATTTAAAAAGTATTCGTTTCAATTCATATGCTTTAGGTTTTAAGTTTATAATTTTCATCATACTTATCGATTGATCTATTTGGAATTTTGAATGTTAGCCGATTATAATTAGCCGATACGTAAGAAAAATAAATTACAACTATTTCAATGGTAAATGGAATAATTACGTATGAAATTCATAAATCAATTATGCATTTACTTGAAAGCAAAATAATTTATAAATTAATTATGTAAATTAATTAGCATTAAATTAAAAAATTTTTATTACAAAGATATTGTACATTAATATTACAAATGACAGCAATTTGAAAACTTTACGATCTTAATAATTTCATTTACTTCTTCCCTTCCTTGTCTTTTCCCTCACAATTTCAAGTACTCTTATAAATTAAGTTTTAGAATTATTGATATATTTAAATACACAGCATGCACTACGCACTTTTCCTCTTCTGACGAATAATTGAAAAATATGGCTTAAAACTACTTAATAAAAAGAAAAAAAAAAAGAAAAAAAAAGCAGGAAAAAGAAATTAAATTCATAATTAAACCTATGTATTGTCATTCAATATCCATTAAACGATTAACAATAATTAAAAGTAATATTGTAATTTAGTAATCTCTTTGGGTGATGAATCTAACGAATTATATTTTAGCCGAAGATCCTTTGTGTGCTAAGCTTACTCAGCAGAAAAAGTTTTATAACGATCACAAATAGAGCAAAACACCAACGAATGTTGTTCAAAGTTTTGTGTAACTTCGAGGATGGCTGAACATTCGTAGGCAGCCATTTCATTACTCACTTGGCAAATGTTTACGGTGAAAAGCATTTAAAAAACATTTACGCATGGTATTACAACCTGTCATCGTTATCTTATAACGACATTATTTCATTTAAACATATCGTAAAGTATTGCAGAAATGATAAAGAAAAAAAGAAAAGAAAAAGACATCCATTTATTTAACCACTTGGAGAGTATTGTATCGAGAGAAATTATTATTTACCTTGCAGATAAATAAGCTTAAATAAATCATGGGGAAGGAAATACTTTGTTATTTACATATATTGTTATTACTCTTATTGTACTAAGAAAGTGAAATATTTTCGAAGTAATGTAACAAGAATTATCCATTATTAATAGTGTCTGAATCGAGGTCATGATTGCAGTATGAATATCTGCAATTAAATCTTATTAAATTCGTAAATTATGCAATGATTCTTGCTCAATCATGAATGATCATTTTTTGCTGGAGAAAGCAAGCAATTTGCACGGATAGATGAAGAAAAGTACAGTAGAGCGAGGCACGCGAATGGGAGTGAAGTAAGCGCTGGTCGGGTATAAAGCTCGAGCTACTGGAAGTACCATAAAAGAGAGTGGAGGGGTGGAGTGTGAGTCGTTAATAACCACAAACCCATTGAAGGAAATGAATTGTCAGGTGGAAGGTGGAAGGTGCAAGTGCGTATCACAGGCGACGTCCATTTCCCATAATCCGGCGAAGAAAATGTCGTATGGCCCGCCGCCAGCCACGAAAGCCATCGTACGACGAGCCCCCGTAATTGGATTGAGCACTCCCGGGATTTCGGAAACACCCGAACTGCCCGATACAGTTTGCATAAAGTCATTGGCACGACTCGACTGCGGGACAAACGAGTTTCGTCGTTGGCGCGCGGCTCTTTCCTTCCCCCTCACTTTCCTGATTAATCGAATGGCGATTAATTACGTGGCCGGCTGTACGTTATTTAAGGCGGAACAATTGCTACGGGTCGGCCTCTATATTAGGGAGCGGGAGAAAGGGATGGAGAATTAGGGCTACGAGTGTCACAATTTTATCTTCGAATGTTGCTGCAAGCGCAATATTGGTTAATTAATCGATCGACAAAATGCCGCGCAGTTATCATACCGAGAAAGAATTTGGTTGTGAGCAGCGTGTTGTACTTGTGGCGTATTTAATAATTATCTTGTAGAGGTTATAGCCGTAATTTTGCTGATAATTGCCGTTGGCGAATACGTCGTCACACACATCCGGAAAATATTTATTTCCCGGCCACGTTGATATTTGCAAGGAAATTTTTCTCATCCATTGAAGCTCAATTGGTTAAAATTTTTTATATCGGTAGGCTGCGCCTCGAACGAACAATGTACTGTCACTTCATCGCTCGAGACGCCATAATTACGATTTTTCATGAAATTGGTGGAAAAAAAAGACGAAGAAGAATGAAAAGGATTGAGTGAAAAGTAGAGAGAAAAAAGAAGAAGAAGAAGAAGAAGTATACGAAGAAGAAGAGGAAGAAAAATAATAAGGTCGAGACAAGCGAAAAATCACGCGAACCAGGGCAATCTTATTAATGGCTTGCAGCGTGCGTGCAATAATACATGTAAAATTCTCTTATCGATCGCGTTTTTCCATAATTGAATAATTCATTGGGGAATGAAAAAAAAAAAAAAAAAAAAAAAAAAAAAAAAAAAAAAAGGAGGAATCGAGCCTCGAACGCTCCGTTTCACGAGAACAGCTCTTAATTTTCGTGTAATGCCCCCCCCCCTCCCCTATTAATTTTCCACTCGCGATGAAGAATGTAAAAGGTCCGTCGTCACTGTCGGTTAACCTTAAAGAGCACTTGCTATCTCAAATTTCAGAAGCCTTGCCCGTTCTGTTTTTCCAACGGAAACTTTAAAATGCACTTTCCGTCGAGTGAACGAAAGAGAGATAGATAGATAGCGTGGGAGTGGGGTGGCGGGCGGTGAGAGGGAGTAGAAAGATCATTCGAAGATTGGCTCGCGCATGTATACGAAGAGTCCGACCCCATGTTTATTCATGTACATGCCGAAGGATGAATAATGGGCTGCGCTGTTTTACCCGAGTTTAACCGCTCGTTCTCTAAAACACTCCTTGCGCTCACTCGAAGGGAGAGCTGGAGGAAATAAACTTAAAGGTACGCTTGACTATTGGGTCTATGGAGAAAAAAAAATCACTTTGAGTGACGGTTTACTTGTGCCACAATTTGTTCGGAGTACTTTATTTTTAAGCATTTGATTATTTATCCTCGAATTTACGTTTACGTTGTGTGCGAGAAAAGCACGTGCAAGACGGCGGTAAAAGACGCAACAATAAATTTAAATTGATAATGATAAAGAAAAAAGACAAAATTTATCGATTAATTTTGTAATGTAATATATTTCGATAAATAAATATATATATATATATATATATATATATATACATACACCCACCCACCCACCCACACACACACACACACACACACACACACACAAATTCTGTCAGAATATCATTTAAAGAATATAGTTTCGTTCTTCGTGAATTGTAATTAAAAGTCTTTTTAATTAACGATACGTAACTGATAAAATTAGATATCCTAGTTGTGCTATTACATTAAATAGATCGCAATTGAATTGAATATAAAGATGGCTGTAAATAGGGAAGTAACTAATCCTGCGAATTTTAACTATTTTCTAATCAATTGCAGAATTTAAGTACATATGAGATGCTCGCTTACGGTTCTGGCACATAAACACGAAATAAATTTATGATGATCGTTTAAAGCAATCTTCTAGTCAACTCGAGGCTTAATATCAATTATTTTACATTCAACAGATATTTAATAATCTTTGTTCAGGGAGCTCAATTATAGAGTTTCATACAGATGATAAGTGGTGTTATTTCGGTTTAATTTTTCACTCGGTTCAAGGGTAACGCAACTCGTCTATCGTAAATAACTTAATTACGCGATACGATTATAAAATATAAATTACATTTAGTTACATTTCCATTGCCGTAATCAAACCGAGAACAATTATATTTATAGGAAATATGAACGTCTGCTGAAGCAGAGTTAGTTGAAAGTTCAGAGAGAGAGAGAGAGAGAGAGAGAGAGAGAGAGAGAGAGAGAGAGAGAGAGAGTGTGTGTGTGTGTGCGTGTGTGTGTGTGCGCGCGCGCGCGTACGTGCGTGCGTGTATATGGGAGGTGGGATAGACAAATGAGAGAATTATGAGCGTATGAGTATGTGTAGGTATAGAGATGGGTGGGTCTATGAATATATGCGCGAGCACCGAGGCTACGTGTAGTCTGTGATTAAATGCACCTTTCTGTCGGCTCCAAATGACCCGCATAAATAATTAAAATGAAGCCTAGCTGCTGCCTTAAAAGTTCGTAACTTCAATCAGCAATGGTTTTATAAGTAACTTGATGCTGGCTTCATTGGCATTATGTGCGTTTTATCGATGCCTCAGTCTGCGCGCGCAGTTTCGTTTCCGAGCAGTTTAAACGAGCTACTGATTTGATTTAGAAAGACAAATTGTTTCATTAATTTGAATACTTTGGGTTGCTTACGTGTTTTACTTGTCAATTCAATTTTATACAAATACCGTCGTAATTGCTCATTTCCAGGAAGCTTTTTATTACATGTTCGCCAATCTCCAAAGCAATTTTATAAATAATAAATTTCTTTTTAAAAGAGTTTAAAGTTTTTATTTCCGACGTAATTACCACTACCTTATTTCCTCATGATTATAATATTTATGATGTATTTAATTTCCTTTACTGCTATGGTGTGCTTCATTTATTTGAAAACTTTATCGTTCGTGCAGCAATGTTATGTTTAAAAGGGTTGTTTTAATGATTTTCAAGTTAAGAATACTTTTTAGCGTAAAGATTTTTTAATATCTTTTTGGCAAAAGCTTATCTTACAAAAGCTCTTTAACAACAATGAACAAGTTTAGAAACTTCTGACGTTATTTTTCATAATTGCTTTCGTCAACTTTTGGATTATCGAATGATTTTACACACTTTTTAAAAGTTAAAACATTTATTAACAGCAAAGTTCCTCATAATGTTTACATTTCTTTTAAAGTCACATTGACGTTGCTTGGGGGCTCTTTTATAATTGTCAATGTTTTTTTAAACAATATAGAGAGATAGCCAATTAATTGTATAGAGAGACTTGGATGACTTGTTTGATTATTTTATCTGAAATGATGTAGCTTTATAATAAAATTCGTAAATACATTTCATTTAAGAAATGCAAATAATTTGTAATTGTTTTATAGAATAACGAGTCTGCAAAATGTATCAGCGTATGACAATTATTAACTATAAAGGAGCTAAATATTCAAACGCGACTCTGATGGATTAACGAAGATTAAAGAAACTTGATAGAATCAGATAAATAGATTTTCATTTATTGATAGGACGAATCTTTTGTATTACTTTAATCATATATCTTATAAAATGTAAATATGAAAGATTTCATTGGATTTATAAATAAATGGACGGACAACTAAATACACATACGTTCTATTCCAAAGAGCTATATTTTTCCTTCAATATTGACAAATTGATGTTTCAACAATTTTGTAATTATTATCAGTATCGACAAATCCTCGAATTACCTGATTCTTCAGTCGCCACTACGCATCACTCAATCACCAAAAAACTTCTCCAACATTCCAAGGCCAATGAAATTAGGTATATAAAGAAAATGCCGCTTGAAAGTACATTATTACAATGAATAAACAATAAACAGGACAAATCTCGGATATCATGGATTAAGGATCAAATAGGAATAAGAAAGCGGCGTATGATCTAGCACGACGTCGATTGTATTCGGGAGCTAATTGTCAACGGTCTGACAAATCTTCGCTTCCGAGAATGCGCATTAAAGTGGACATGAAAATATAAGCGAAGCCATGGGAAGCGCTGATACCCGCCGTAAACGTCAGGAGTAAAGGGCCTGAGCGGCAGCAGCATCAACATAAGCATTAGCAGCGACTAACATTAATGCGTGTCAGCCAATGAATGACTCGCCGTAATCGCCGTCGTCGCCGCGCGCGCGCTTCCATCATTATACGAGGCTTAACTCGCGCGTGAATACAGTGGCGCACTGTTCTCTCCCCCCAACTTGCAGACGTCGTCGTTCCCACCGCGATGAAGCGGAGGCCTCGAGTATATTGGGCAACACCGGCACCGAGGCTCGCAATCCCGTCGTTACCACAGCGGCCCAGGCCCTCCCGAGGTTCACATTGTCAGTGTAACTCGACTCGATACGCCGAGTCCACGTCCCCGGTGCTTTATTAGCATACGGATTTGCGAACCTCGGCGACCTTCCGAAACTTTCGCACCCTCCGCTGAATAGCCTACTCTCCTGCATTCACTACCACTAATTCTCTCTGGCCTCTGCTTAGCGTTTATTGGAATTTCGGACCATTCGCTTCCGTTCGGCTTTTACCTCCGAGATATCACGGATCGGCTGTATTGCATATCCCTCCTTTCACCCGCGTATATCCTCATAACCTCTACTTGCCCTACCATTCGCCTCTTAAGGATATAAATAAACAAGTGCTCTCGGCTCTGAGGCGAGACAGGCGATTAAGGTGGCAATAAATAGTTACGATTATTTAGCCACAAGTTACGTATAGAGACGATGATTTTTTTCCCCATTTCCGTCAATGTATTCAAAAAGATTTTTAATTACAGACTTTTAGTGGACTATTTTTCCTACATTTTGCTACTGCGCTCACAAAGCTATTCCTTATTATTCTTCATTTTCATCGTGTTACATTTGACGGATAATTGATAGCAGTCGACATTTAATGTAACATACTCTTAATGCCAAATACAATGATACACATTAGCGAAAGTGTTTCTTACGATAAACGAACAAATATATCTCCTCTATTTCATTAGTCATGATTCGATTTATTGAATATACACTCTTTTATGTAATAATAAAAAATTCTAATTTTAGAATAAAAACGTTCATACCACAACGACAAAATGAATGCCATAAAATTCTAGTAAAAAATACGAACGAATGTATTTTTATTTGGCTGAGTTAATAAAAGTGAGTACGTACCCTATAATAATAATATACTTTATTATATTCCAACGATATATCTCAATAAAATCGAATAGTTTATAAGGATATTTTATTATTATTTTTTCCTTACACACAGTCGTTCAAAATTTGATATTTAGGCTCGAATATAGGGATAAAGATTTATCGAATATCGTAACTGTTCCAGAGGATTTTAAATGTAATAATATCGACGGATATATTTATGGAAAAATGAATTTTTACTTAAAATAAAATTTTGAAATATTTCCTCACTATTCCGCTCGTATATTTCAGTTGCACTAGCATTCGCATAATTCTATTAAATTTCCACCTAAAAGATATTGTTTATTCAATTACAAGACCCGTAATTTTTCATAATTTAAAAACCAATGATTTGAATTTCGAATGTTACTTTAGAAGCGAATATACTATCTCAATTGGCTATACACATCTGTTTCCTACACCATTCTGATGGACTGATAAAATAAACACTTTATCCTCGCTGTTAATCATAATTGCATTAATTTCAACTGAAATTAACGAGAAATTTGAGGGCATTTACACGATGGCATCGTTACATTCGACTCGCCCATAATCTTTCTGACTTTAAATTGTGGAGTGTTGTTATCGACATGTGGAGAGAAATACTCACATATATATGATAATATACCCTAAGGATATAAACTTAAAAGGTATATTTGTATGCATTTACGATTAGCTTGGCCTACTTTTACTTCACATATATAGATATACAATAATGTTTTATGCATGACTTTAATAACATTTTTTCAATTTTTATATATTTTGTGTATGCTTTAAATTATTTTTATTGATATTTTTTGTGACGTAAGTAATAATGCAGGGTCTTTTAAGTTTTCCCCAGGGAGAATATTATTATGTATTCAAGGTTTCCCTTATTACAATAATGCAGAAAAATAATATGAAAATTAATCTCTCGAAAATATCTATTTATTATATGTGTATGTAATAAATTATACATAAAATACTAAGCAATTGTGCATTATTAGCAGATCGAATAACGAATATTTATATTTTTTATAATAATTAATTATTGAGTAAGATATAGTGATTGTAAAAAACAATGTAATAATTATTTTAATTTCAAAGTTTATTGCTGCGTAACTTTACAATTAGCTTAATATATAATGGGTTATAAAATGTGCCTTTGGCTGGGCATTTCCTATAATGTTTAATCGTAGCGATGGTGAATTAGGGAATTAGATGGTGAAGAAGAGCCTCTTAAATTTTATTAAAATTAGTCCAATTAGTGTGTATTTATGTACTTATTTTAAATTAAAAAAAAAAAAATAAAAAATAAAAAAAAATTAAACAAAAAAGAAACATTTGAGAAACCAAATGTAAAAAGACATTATATGAATAAAGAAATACTGTCCTCTTTATTATTTTTATTTAAATGCCTTTATTCTTTTAAAGAATCAAAGAATTCGATTTTTTTTACCTATTTAAAACTTTAACGTATATAGTCAAGTATTCTTCAGCGTTATTCTTCGAACTTCAATCCTATAGTTTTCTAAAATCTGTGGTCATTGTAGTGCTATAAGTCTTTTTAATAGTGTACACAATTTAAATTTTATTCTCCGTAGCCTGTAATACAAAGATGAGCAAACTTGTGAAATAAGGAATTATATAATCAATCATTTCCTACGAATCAGCACATCAGCATTCTTTTTTAATTTCATTAGATTTTGATATTTTTTTTTTTTGTTTTTTTGTTTTTTTGTTTTTTTTTTGTTTTCTATAAAATAATACTTTTATGCACATTTGTAATTCATAATCAATGAGAATGTATTTGAATTAAAAATACGTTTGCCTTTTTATTTTAATTAAAAATTTTCACCATTTTCTAATTCATTCGTATACTTATCTATAACTTAATTGTCAGTTTATAATTCCATCAATTTAATTATCAACTGATTTTTAATTATCAACTAAAATTTTATTTCTTTTTTTTATATTAAAAAAAAAAAAATGTAGATATTGCTATTTAATTTTTTTTTCAATATTTGATAAAACAGACTATTTTAGGGCTGCAAATCGAATGGCCATTAAATATTAGAAATAAAATGATGTTCGTTAATATGTGTAAGATCAAGTATTTTTATATTAAGATTTTATTATAAAATAAGAAATATACATTGTAATCCAAGCGTATAAGATGAAATAATGTAAAACAACTATTTTGTTGTAATCGGAGTATAAAATCGTACTACGTCGGTTAAAATAAATTTTAAAAATTAAAAATATTTTTTATGCAACAAAAGCAAGCTAATAATTAATTAATATCTTAAATATATTCTTTCAAAAATGAATGTAAATGCCTCAGGAGTAATAAATGCCGCACATTAGCGTTTCTTTATGTAAATAATAATAATAATAATAATAATAATAAAGGTATTATTTCACAGAGTTTTATTGATTATCTTAATCGGTATTGTCTTAAAATAGATGTTTACTTGGGTGTACATACATTAATGCAAAGGCAGCTCTATAATTATAAGTAAACGTAGACTTATGTAAATGCATGGATAAAGGAGTTTGAGACAATCGGCAACGTCATATTAAATTTCTCCGTGACGATATAAATATTGTCCGAAAAAGGCCCTTTATGTATTGAAATTGACAGCTTTCCGGCTTCTCGGGCAGCATCGCAATCTCTTAACAATTTGATCCGACGACGGACAAGCTACCATATAATTTGGCCGGTAAGTTACATAAACGGATTTTTCAAGGGGCGACTGCATGTAAAATACATGGCGATTCGGCCCCGGCAATTAAATTCGCAAAGCCAGCGACGAGTTATCGTCGGGGCCCCCGAGCAAGACGATTCATGTTGTCGCGCACGCGCGCACTGACTGGGGCCGAACTCGGATTAAAAAACGAGTGGCACTCGTTCCCTTTTACCGGAGGCGTGTTTTCAGCACCGCACTGATAGATCGATATTGAAATTGTCTCGGGCGACTCGCATGCATATTTAGTCGAGGCGCGAAATTCCTCGAGAGGCAGTCGTACTCGCATGTGCTCGCTGTTTTCCGAAGGCATGATTAATTGTGGTTGCCGGATCATTAGTGGTACGTCGGACGAGATATTTGACAGGGCGGTAGCGCAGAGCGAGGTATTAGTAGAAACCATCGATCATTGGATTTGCGGCCCCCTCGTCCGCGGAAAAAGTTTTGATGGCCACGTCTTTGAGCCGCCAGTGAGCCGCTTGATCGCAAAAATCGTCTTATTAGTGCGCAGCACTGAGGGATCAAGCCGTTCTTATTAATATCAATGTCTCCTCGATTATTTGTTGTGCATTCGCATGGGCGAGTCGGCTGGCGAGTGAATTGCTGGCCGGGTGGGTGAGGGGTGAGGGGTGAGGGGTGAGGGGTGAGGGGGGGGGGGTTAATTCAATGTCTCGTTCGTGCTTGTGGGCTAAGCTGCTTGTGGACGCTTAAAAATGTCCATCTGGGTCTGGACGTCTCTTTTTAAATTTGCGCTAGAATTGAGCTTGACATGATGAGATTTCATCGGGAACTTTGACAAATATGGAAATTCTGAATTTAAGACGAGACAACTCTACACATTCACTTAATGGATTGAATGTTAAATTCATTGCCTAGATTTATTAATAATTATTTTCCAATCATGCTATTTCTATTTCTTGCGGCACTTCTCATTTCTCTGCCTGATAAATAAAATTAATCTTTATTTCCTCTATTATTTGTTCAATGAAAAATTTGAATGATAATCCATCTTGATCCATTCCAAATGATCGAAGCTTTAAAAAATTGCGGCACGTGTGTTTCAGACTCTCATGTTATTCATCTATCAGCATTATATAGGCAATATAAGCAATTTTGAGAAGGCAATTAATTCTATTTTTACGTATTTGCTTATTTTATTTGTCATAACGATAAATTAACGATTAAAAATTGCCTTTTTCTTTTATCCAAATTACTAATCATCGATGTAATAATGTATTGTAAAATTTGCAATAAAGAACTTGCTTTTTTATCGGTTATAATAAAAATCATAAATCGATAATTATAAGAATATTATTAACTTCTAAGTAGTCATTTATTAGACATTTTCATTATATATTATGAAATGTTTATTTGTATATTAATGCCAGAAGATGCTATCTATATTTTTTAGAGTACAATCATTATAATGTTTAAGACAAAAAATTATTTAGCATTATTATTGCCATAAATGAAAAGAAATTGTATTGCATTTCTAAGAAAATGATTATTTCACATTACAACTATTAAAAATTATATTAGTATTAGACCACCCAAAAGAACAATGTTTGCACAACAATGAAATTATATGTTTGGTTATTAGGTTGAAATTGTGCAGTAAGGTAAAAACTAATATTACGCTTTTCTCATTTTGACGTAATTACAATGTGAGTGATAAGTTTACATAATTTCTTTTGGTTATTTGAAATCCGAGCAAAACCTTAAGTGTACCTATGACCACTAATTTCTTGTGAATTGCTCGGTCCGTAAGATCTTTAGAAATTTCGTGCAGTTAACATTGAATGTATTTCTTATTTTCAACGTAATATATGCTTTCAAATATATATATTTCTACTTAACTTTTGAAGGGCAGTTCATATTAAATGAAAATTCTTTAACTCAAATGGCATTACAGCCCATCAAATGATTTGAAAGGTTTGGTAGTGGGCAGTATTTATTAATCGATGGTAATTAAGAGTAAGCCTCAATGAAGTAAGAATGAATTATTGCGTTAATTGTTAAGGGAATTATTATTTGAGATGCTTCCTTGTGACATTGTAAAATCGGATTCTCCTTGTACTCGGTGCTTCCTGGCTATGCGACAGAAACGAAAGAAGTAAAGCGAATGATGAGCAAGCGGACGTTTACAAGTGGAATGGGGTAAATGAGCAAACGGATGGCGCGAGAAGAATGAGGGAGAGGAGAGTGATAGATCAACCTGAAATTTTTAAGTAACTAGGATGCTATGCGTGAAAAAATGACTGGAGCATCATTAGCCTTTCAAGAGCTTCGTGTACAGAATCATATCTACTGATTTTCAATGCTTTATTTACAGAGAGATCGGTCACTTTGATGTCAGCTTCTTTTCCTTTCTTTTTTCTTTCATTTTTTTTTCTTCTTCTTTTTCTTCAACGTTATTTGCAAATTACACAAGCGAGGCAGGTAACTGCGAAAGATTATAAAGAGAATGTAGAGAGTGAAGCGTAGAATTAGTGGTGGTCGAAGGTGAATAAACATGTCATGATTAATTTAGACCACCCGAAATCTGTCACATTGTCCAACATAAATTTTAATGATAATGAATATGGCTAACGTTCTCGAAAACTAGACTTATTAAAACTGGCTCCTCATTTTCTTTTTCTCCGATGTTCGCAATCTCTTCTTTCAAGAATGGAAAAACTTGAATGTTTAACTGTCATAACTTTCGACTCCCCTAGGATTCCCTCATTTATCATATTCTTCTCGTTCTTTTGTTGCACCGAAATTAAAATATGCTATTCGGATTTACTTTCATTTAGGCAAGAATTAAAATGAGATATTACAACGAGAAAGTGAAACTACGACTTAAAGGAATGGCGGAAGTAAAGAATCGGCTCGCCGCTAAATGAATAAATTTAAACTTTCGGTGGAGAATATTTATAAGGCGGCGATATTGTTACTTCAAATTGTTTATAATGATCCTATATTTAAACGCCGGTACTTTGCTCTTCCCTCCTCTATCCTTTCGAATAATGCCATTTGCGATGGTAAAGTAAGGCCTCGGTTAATGTAGCTCTAACACGCGACCTGCACGCGCATTTAAAACCTGCTGCACACACATTTCTCGCCTTAATGCCAACTTTTTACGAGTGAAAATTAAAATAAGATAGAGAATCTAATTTCGTTATTATGGCTCTTGTCGAACACGTGTAGCGTCAAGTTATTCCCAATATGCCGGTTTTTTGTTATGTAAGAGCACATATTCCTAACCTGACTGAGCAGTCAGCCAAGTTAAAAGGAGGAAAAATAAAAACAAAGAAAATAGAAAAACACACAATGGCATGAGCGTGGAAGCTCGCTTTCATTTTAATTAGCATGCGATCAGTAGCGTCAAAAGGACACTGCCGGACAAAAGAGGCTCGGGCAAGAGAAATAAGAGCCGAGGTACGGTGCCCGATATAGGTTGCGTAATTAGCGGGCATCGAGCATGCTTCCTGTTATCAGGGCAGGCGTCCCGAGGCATTTGTTTCGCATAATTAGCAGGCGTTAAGGACACGGTCCCCGAGATTGTACGCGTAGGCGCGCGATGCGTCCGCGAGAGCTCAGACGTTGACTCCGCGAGCGGCTGAGCCCGCGTCGGTACATTTCTCAGAAGGTCCATTGACACCGTCTTATTTAGTGGAAGGACAAGTGAAACAATTTAGCGCTAATTAATGTTATCACAACGAGACTCTCTGCCCTCAGCTCGACGTCATTCGACAACGAGTTTCAATGTTGTCCTTATTTGCTCTTTAATGAGTTCGTTCACATCACGAGCTACCGCGCACGTTTTATTTTTGCCGCCGTTTATACGCGCATATTATGCGCGAATCGTTCAACCTGTTTAAACAGTGCTTCTTTACTTCTTTACTTCTTATCGTCTATAGTCGCACAGTCAGTCAGCCAATCCTAGTCATCCTCCCGGAATTCACGAATAAAGAAAAAGCAAATTTTCGTCCAAGGCACTCGCGCTCACGTTCTTTGTGCCGCATTAAAGAAAATAGAGAGCGAGAAGGAGAGCGAGAGAGATGTAATGAGTTCAATGTATCAAGAATCATGCTAATGGAACGAGAAAACAGTGGCGGATGACGCATTACGTGTTTGCAATATAATATGATGGTTCGAGTGATATTTGCATTATAACAGTTAAAATTATGCTGTTGTGAAATGGCGAGTTTACGTATTTACGAAATAAAAATGTTAAACGTATAAAAAAGTAAGAGTCAAATTATTTTCCCTGTGTTATTGGAAAGGCGTTTTCCAAATAAATTTATTATTCCTATTACTCTGTTCGTATTTATCAAATATAAAATATACGATAATTTTCCATTTTACACTAATTACGATAGAAAACGTATTAGAATGTACGTTACGATAAGGATACGAATCGTAAATTTTAAAAGATGAATAAAATTGAAAAAAAAAAGAAATTGATTAAGTAACTATATATTGTAAAAAAGAAAAAAAGAAAAAAAGAAAAAAAAATTTAATTTCAGCATTAAAAACTTAGAATTCAATTGAGAAGTAATCTCTTTGCTAAATTTACTCTAATCATTTCGTAAATGACTGCTCAGATATTCATGACTTACAATCCAAATTGTTTGAAAGGTCACATAATACTGTATTTACTGCCAATATAAAGACATTTTGAATTTTTAAATATCATAAATTACTCAAACTCCGTGTCTTAAAGCTTCAGACAGTAAAATTTTATCATGAAGCATAAACACTGATCGTGAAACACGTGTAAAATTGTTTTCTCCACTGCTCTCGCATCGCTCTTGCTTTATGCCATTATACCAAACGCAGTATTACGATGATCTATCAGTAGGACTTCGTTAAATAATCATATTCTGCTCTTAATAACAATTAAAATATAATCGTCACTGTCCAGTTCGATGCGCTTGCGCATCCGGCTTGCGATGCATTACTCCATCTCTTGGACCTCTATCTTTTTATAGCTCGCTGGAAAATGCAGCGAAAGTAGAGAAAATTGCACAAATCCATATCGTGTATCCAGGCACTTACATGCAATACCCGGTAAGCGTTTATCACGATCCATTATGCGATCTATTTGATCGGGAAGCAACGCTCGTTTCTCCACGGCACTCGATCATTCCCATACGCGTGAAAAACGATGCCGAGAAGAAAGAGGCGCGCAGAAATGAAGGAACTCGTCCATACGTGCACATGGAATAAAGAGCGGCGATTGCTCGTAAGAAAATAAATAGAAAGAGAGAGAGAGAGAGAGAGAGAGAGAGAGAGAGAGAGAGAGAGAGAGAGAAGAAGAAGGTGGAAACGCGCAGGTCGCAAGAGTATACAAACACGAGATTCGTTTCCTGCAATTTCTGCTTACGTCAATCCAGGCCGATCTCATCGTTTCCTTCACTTTCCTCTCGTTGTCGGCTCATCCTCCCCCGTCGCCAGCTATTCCATAGGGACTTACTCAAAGCTTTCACCCGGTCAATATTATAGTGAGAGCATGACGAATTACTTGTATGGCGAAAGGATCGATAAGCCATCGGATACATTGTCAACCATTTGTAACAATCGCGCGGTCGCGAGACCGATTTCTCCCTCCTATCCCCACCCCTCCGTCCCACCTCTTTGCTTCTCCTCAACGTCTGGCGAGAACATTATTCTTTGCGTAGCGATTTGTCTTCGTTGGCCAGCAACAAGCAGGATACATTTCGGCTGATCGCAATAAAACGTTAAATAATGCACAGAGGTCGAGATTTCCTTTTTCCCCGGCGCGCTTTTTGTCCATCATTAATTCGCGGGAGGAGCCGAGGTCACATTTTATCTCATTCGCTTGTGGAATTGCGCTACAAAATTTCTCTCTGCTCTTAAATAATGTAGGCATTCATTTAGTTGGGCGAAACGTTTCGGCTATACCGTTACTGCTTAATTATCGATTTATTTTCAATACTCGTGTGTCCATGAGGGTCTGTGACCACGATTTACTAAATATTTCTACAAGCATGTGAACTTATTCGAAATTGTTAATATTCTTTTATAACATCAATCAGCAGATAATGTCAAAAAGATGAAAAGGTATTATTCGCTGATAATTTATGGAAAAGTTCCTAAATACGATTATAGTTGAGCGATAAACTTATAAAGAAAGAATTTTTGTCTTATTTTCTCACTAATAGGTACTGCTTTTGTATTAATGTAAGAGAAAACTTATTTAACAGCTTTAGATCGTGTATTGCATGTTGAATGACTGTACTTACCTTTTAATCGATTATCTACTAAATCATATCGAATAAAAGGTTCCATCAATTACACTTACTTTCCATTATGTAAAGCAGTTCGGCATTATAATGAAAGATAAAAAAGAAAAAGGCGCCTCATTAAGTGTCTATTCAAACAGTAATAATAGCAACGGTGAGCATTGTAGAAAGTTACGTGAAAATCATTGGCAATCTGCGTTTGAACTACATTCTTATAAGTAAACCGATTGTGTAAATGGCGATTTACCGCGGCCAAATTGACAGCCGTATCGTCCGATTATCTTAATACCAGATAAAGCCTAAGCGGTACTCCTAAATAAAAAAAGTGAGCCCGTAACGAGACTTTTGACGATTGTCGTTTATTTGCTGTCCATTTCGTCCGTTATGTTGTGACTCGACAGTGACAAGCAGAAGGAGGAATATCCCGATCATTACACCGGGTGAACGAGCGAGCGACCGAGCCAGCTCTCTTTAACTTTGTTTTTCTTTCTTGCGTTGTCAAGAGCGTTGTATCATTTATGACTTGGCGTTTCGCAACATTGCAATTTATTAGCCGCGGTATCGCTGTGCCCCCGGTGCATCCAATTAATGATTCACTCGGCAAAAGGAAGTAAAAACTCCGAAAATACTTTTCAAAAGGTAACGCAGTTCCTTTATTAACCAAGAAGATAAACATGAAACTCTAGCGTTGAGACCTACGATCGATAAGATCCGATACAATTCATTACAAAGCGAATGGGAATTATCGAAGTCAATGCATTATTAAACGAACATTCGATTACAGTCAAAAGGATTGAATAATTATTGCGAAGCACTTAATCATAAGTATAATGAAGATGGAAAGAAGCAGTTTACTCTTGCGGATGCGCTCAATAAATTTATCGAACTCTATCAATTCGTATTCTACACTGCCAAATTATTATTAAATTTATAAGCAATGTACGATAATAGGGATTTACACTTTTTAACGCGATTTTAAAGGCTATAATTTAAGATCTACTTATCTTAGAATTAATCGGCTTCATTAATAACAAATTAATGGCGAATTGTAATTATTAATTGCAGAATTAACGGCGTAGTGTAATGGATGGGCAAGGTGCATTTGGATGCCCAATAAATACATGAATTAGATGCCTCGGAGTAGTACGCTAAAGTGTAATTATTTTTATTATTAACGACGCGCTTCCAGCCCTAAATAATGATTCGACTAGTGAGTGATTTAAGATCTAAGTTTTCATCAATCGACGTGCATATGCACCGCAATGGACAATGATTGATTTCATTATCGTACAATCTAACGGCGTGGTGTTGAAACGCAGTCCGTAAGATCGGAATAAATCAAAGCGGCTCGGGTCACTCCGGGCTGGGTAAGCTAAGCGTTTCCGGCGTATCAGCGGTGCCGATGATCACTTGGGTTGAGGGAGCAGTGAGGGATAATGGGAGATGTGAGGGGTATGATGGAGGCGACGATAGAGAGCAAAAATTTTTTCGGCCCTTAACGCGGCTGCAGCGATAAACCAAGCCATTGCAATCGGACAAGTAACGAGGCTTCAGCGTTACTGGACTGCCACTGGCAGCGCCCGAGTGCGTCGTTGACAATGGGATTACGCCTTTAGCGCATTAATTACCCCAGGATATGAGCCGCGGTACCGAACACAGCCCCCTCCACCCTCTCCCACTACCCGCCGCCTCAGCCGTCACTTATCCGTACTCTGAATTCTGTATTGCAAGCGTGTGATTATTCATGCAACGCCAGTTACATAATCGCCGGATCGTAGGTACAGAGCCCGATATCGCACTTCTATGCTCGATCAATGTCCAAAGGGCACTTAATTGGCCCGGGCATCTCGATCTCGCTAATTTCGCTCTAACACGCGGCAATGGACACGCGTGGTTGTTCCCTTTGAGTTCTTTGCATTGGGGGTGATTTCGATACACCCTCTCGCCCCTTTTACCCCTATCGGCACTATCTAAAGCAGCGGGCTTGGCACGATCGTGTATCGTTGTGCGCCTTCGACAAAAAAGGCTTAACAAAAAATAATAAAGGAGAGAAATGAACTCGAAGGAGGAATTAATCAAGTCCGACGGATATAATGAGAGATAAAATCTTGAGCGCTCGGGAGGAGAGGAGAGACGCTCGATTGAGCCCCGGTATATAATATTTATTGCCTCGATTGCGGACAGATAGATTGCCAAGATATACGACGGGTGTCTTGGGCGCATGTGTCGGTGCATCGGTCGTTAAGACGGACGAGATATTAATTACGCTGCTGCACTTGAGAGAGAGAGAGAGAGAGAGAGATTCTACAATTAAACGGGCGATGCGAGGCTGCGTATGCCGCAACCGGGAAAAAACGTATCAAAAGGTTGTTTTTGCGCGTGCATTTCCCATGTGACCTGCATGAACGGGTGTAGCTAAGCTCGCTTCGGTTCAAACGGGATTATGTATAATTTGATTCCCCCCCCCCCCCACCCACAAGTTACCCCTCCACCAATCGCCAAACCAAACCACCCACTCCCTATCCCTCTGTGTACATTGCAAGTGCTGCTTTTCCGATCTCCCGAGGCAATGATGACTAGATTTTCCGTCTGTTTGACAGGACTCGATCGAGAAACTTTATCGCTGGGATTATCCCCCAGATGTTTTTACCTATCTTTTCATGTCCTTAATCGCAGCCAGGAAATCGAAATAAAACTCATTACATAGACGACGGCTTTATATTTTATAACTTTTATACCTCTAATAAAATGCTCATCACTGTATAATTATAAGTTTGAAATCACCCTTTTTATGCCAGTATCTGAGTCGTTAATCAGCACTTAATTACACTGTAAATATAAAAATAAGAATGCCATGTCAATTTCTTATAAAGAAGATGTTTATGTAATTATGTACACTGTATCGCTAATCATGTCCGACTGTTCTTCCCAACAGATCTTTTATGACTGTTGGATATGTAATGTACTCGCTACTGGAATTGCTCCGCAACTTCATCTTAATTGATTTTTCCGAAAAAAGTTAATTAACCGATCAATTAAATTGCTCCTTAAAAGTGCCACGAGACATTAGATATTAAGAGATCTTGAATAATCACCGAAACATCAAGACATTTACCTTCGTTTTCGTTCAACCCCTGCATGCGCACTTAGGTATATGCGGTATTGAATTCGTTGGAACCTCTTATAACGTAAAAGCAAAAGATTAATCGACAAAGAGGCAAAAAGACCTCGAATAAAATGATGGTGGAGAAAGGAAGATAGATAGATAGAGAGCGATAGGGCTGGAGAGAGGTAATAGTCACCTAGAGAGTGAGAGAGAGAGAGAGAGAGAGAGAGAGAGAGTGAGTAGGAGAGAATACATATTTTCTAAAGTGGCTACGTCACAGCTGGAGAAGGCGCGCGCTTGCTCAAGTTCGCACGACCTTAGCAGCGTTTCAGTGTTTGCCCACAAATCGACAAGAACTGGTTGGTGCAGGTTTTTCTGCGTACTATAACGAACTCGACCTGCTACGTTCCCCTCCCCTGCCGCGCCATCACACTCGGTCACTCGCTCCATCTCACTCACTCCTTGTCCCTCCTGCAGTAGGGAACGCTGAACGCCCGCGTGAACGAGGGAGAGAGATATATGCACCTCCTTGTCTCATTCTCGTTTGTGATGATCTTGGTTGTATTGGATGATGCTGCTGCTGTAGCTGCTGCTGCCGTAGTCGAGAGTGGCCTTGCCCTTCGAGTGCAAGGCCAGAGTTCATAAGCAGTTTGCTTTTGGTGTAAACGTATACAGATAGAAAGAGAGAGTGAGTAAGAGAGCGAGGGGGAGAGGGAGAGAGGGAGATATAGATAGTGAGATAGAGGGAGAGAGAGAGAGAGAGAGAGAGAGAGAGTGAGAGAGAGTGAGTGATCGAGAAAGGTAGAGGGGGGACAACAAGTACTCGAAGCTCGCAGCGGACGTACGCACATGAGAATTTCGCTTGCAATGTGTATGATACCTTATGGTCCATTTCGGGCTTATCTGGCTCATTTAACCCACACCCTTCTCTCTTTCTTTTTTTGACGATGAGTATTTTGTGATACGTTGTTAAATGAGCTTGTCGAGTAACTTGTTTGTAAATTACACATTGAAGTGCGACTAGTTTTATAGCCCGTTTGATCAGTCCTTATAAGCATTTAATCGAATGTAATGATGAAAGAAATTATTTTTTTTTGCTGATTAAAAATAACAATTTAAATCAAGTATGGAAATTTATAAATATAAAGCAATGGATCATTAATTTTGTTATTATTCTGATATTAATAATAGGATTTTTTAACGGTATCTTATAATTGTTCCACTAATAAAACAAATAAATAATATAGCGAATAAAATAATCAACCGAGTATTATTAAATATTTATATTCCACATGTAATTGAAGACAATATGAATAAACACGATCTATAATTTATTTATAATTTAATTTCTTTTCATATAAAATTTCTATAATATTGTACATATTTTTTTATATTTTATAGTTTAATTTAATTTTAATGTTTATTAAAAAGTGGATAATAGCTAGTGCTTCATATTAAAATTAAACATTCGATTAAATGATCGTGATTACGGCCAATGCAAGTGATTTGAATTTGTAATTTTACCCTTACATAATTATATGTCAAACTCGATAAACTGAGTTTAACTCACAAATAGTAAGTTACGCGTACCACACGAATATGCAACTTAACTCGCAGTCGGATTATCATGCAATGGATAAAGTATACATTAGTGCACAATTCTTGGACTAAAACTTTAAACTAAAATAGTATGGTTTCTACTCTATAATATTATGTATGGTTTTTCTGCAATTTGAAAAGATTTTAATATTTAAAATTATTATTAAATTGCGATAAGATAACGTTCAAATCTAATTACAATGATTTCCCTCCTTCTTACAAAATTTCTGCTCCTTGCTTAATAATTTAACTAATAATCGTTATATCCATTCTGTGATTAACTTGTTCCAATTTAATACCAAGCTACCTTTCGTTAACATTTTCAAAAAATTTACGTTGTAAATCGAATGAAGCATTACTATTAATGAAAAATTTAAACGAATACTTTATACATGTCTAATTATTCTTAATTGTAATAGCAGTTTTAGCCGTGTGTACACTACATTTTTACTATTGGTAATGTAATTTCTAGTGAATCTTACACTAATGAAAAAAAAAAAAAAAATAAATAAATAAATAAATAGAATTACTGTCATATCGATATAATGTTAAATTTATAAAAATAATAGGAATTTTAGTGAATTAATTGCTATACATTCCATAAATATTGAGCAGATTTATAATAATGAGTATAACCAACCAGTCATTAAATTAGCCTTAAAATGATTAGATTGTGAAAAGCGTTTCAAAGAATAACTTAACCGGAGATGAGTAATGAACGATGTTACTATGTCACGTCAACTCTTGAGTCTAGCGAGAAATTGTCTACGCTCGGTAGTCACGACAATAACGTTTCATTATCGCAAAGAGGTTTGACTATATAGATCACTTAAAGTACGCCGGTTATGCAAGGCTTCAGATGCTTCATACGTGCATTTTCAGTTTAAAGTCATGAATACATATGGGGAGTCTTAATTTTAAACTTGTACATTTTCTCGGCCTTTTATTTTATTTTATTCTCTACTTTACTCACATTATATTCAATTTTATTTTAGGTAAATCGGCGGTTTAATTGCCGCTTCAATAAAGTCAAATCTTTCACTTTAAATCTAAAGTTATACAATGCAATATTGTTACCTATTTACGAATGTAAAACATTGAAATATAAATTATTAAAATCAACGAAATGATATTTATTACATATTTGATCGTAAGAGTAATCACGAAAATGTCTGACTTACGCTTTTGATAGAAATTTTATAAGAAAAATAACAGGCTCTTAAATTCCTATATGTTTGTGATAATTTAGAATATATGAGAATTTAAAATATATGATTTCCCAAATACCATTTGATCTTCTTAATCGTATCTTCTTAATGTTGATAATAATATTATCATTAAATCATAATTAAACGATTATGAAACTATCGCACTAAGATTCTAAATTCTATTTTATAAATTATTATTCAATTATAGTTAATATAACAAATTTTAAAGACCATTATCATCGTATCTTTTAAATTATTTTTTATAAGCAAACTTAATTACGTTTACAACATTTACGAATAGGCTTATTACCTTGGAATACTATATATCACTATATACTATATATCGTATATATATATATATATATATATATATATCAATTTCATCCTATCGTTCATTTAATTTTTCTAAAAAAATTACACATTTATATCTTATAGATGTATCACATCATTGCTCATATAATTATAATACTTAATTGCCTAATTATTTCATTCGAAATGTAATATTATATTTTCCCTTGTATTGTACACTCCTGAGACTCTTACTAATTAATGAATTTTTGAATTGTACAATTTCTTATATTTTATAAAAATAAATATAAAGTTGGTATGAAATTTTTATGAAAAAAGCCTTAATCGATATCCGTAGTAAAAATAATTTTGGAAAATAAATAATGTTTCAGTTGTAATTTCAATAAGTTTCAAAATTTGCTATACATCGCTACGATTCATCCTTATTCCTTTAATTGTATTTTTCTAAACATTGTTTATCTTATGTTATCTTAATTCTGGTAATACAATAGCAATTTATGTGGATGGCCACTGTTCGTTTTCCCAAGCTTCTTTTAATGCTACGCACCGCCCCTGCAATAGTCTTTTTCCTCTCATCGGTGCTCATTCTACTCCAGCCACTTAACGAAAGCATACCGCTGAAAACCAATCAATCAGATTGAGAAAGAGAGAGAGAGAGAGAGAGAGAGAGAGAGAGATCGCCGAACCTCTGGCGATATATCTTGAGACTTTTATAATCCGCCTAGCTGAAGCAACGGGGCTTTGTACTTTGCTCCGTATCTCTCTCGGGTTCTGTCTTTACCTTGACTCGGCGTCGTAGTCAGAGCCACTGGTCCATTTACGCGCCCGATCCATCCTCCGAAGTGTACAAGCCGTCAATTATAATCCGTTAAAACTCGGCGAAAGGAAAAATATACGGCTGATTCTGAGGTTTTGATCGATGAATTTCTGATTCTTTTAGCCACCGAAATTGCTTCTTCTCATTTCCTTTTATTGTTCTTCTTTATCATCTTGATTGGGCAAGCACGTAAATTAGTGGCTTTTTTCATAATTTTCATATTGTAGCCTTTATGGTCAAAGTCGGCAATCGCGAAAATCCAATATTTTTCTTAATGTGCCATTGCGTCTTACCGTTCCAAGTTACAACTACGCATGCACCTCTTCAATATTGCGCATTTCTCTTTTTCGCGTTGAAATTGAATAGCTGCGGAAAGAAATGGCAATCTTATTGAAGTCAAGCTAATTCATTCGGTAGAATAGCTGAGATTTTATGTTCTGCAAATTGTACGCTTGGTAAACATTCTTGGAAGTGGAAAACATCAAGTAAGTCCAATTTATATTGTAGAGTGAAGGATTTTCAGATTACCGGCTACGTATTTCTTATTTTAAGGATGGCAAAATTACCGATGTAAAGAATCTTTATTTAAATATTAAATTATTATTAGAAAAGATTATTAAAAGAAAACAGGTTATTATATTTTTTGCCAAAAAGAATTATATTTCAATAACATTTTCTTTAACCAATTACATCCTCCATAAATATCTAACAATGAATATAAAGAACTTATGGGCGTTACTTATAGGATTTGTATAAAAAAAAAAAAAAAAAAAAAGAAGTAGGTTTTATGAAAAGTTTGATCGTATTGTACGTTTACATTTGTGCGTTCACTGGATGCGTTAAAATCTTATACTTGAAAAGCAATAAAACTATAGCTTGTCTAATATGTATTATTAGAAATTCTAATTGTTTTATTTTTATTAGAATTATTAGAAATTCGAATTTATTAAATAATATATAAATATTAATTTGATAATAGGTAGTAAATGGTATCGCAAATGGTATTTACGATGACTAGCGCAGATAATGTTTGTAAATAATGTATTCATAAGTACGGAGTTGTACATATTATATTATTAACATTTAATATTGCAATTTCATTTGATAATTTCTGTTTATAATAAATTTTGTGAATGGGTATTTAGGTTGCCATTTAAAGCGCTCATTTAAAATAAAAATAAAGGAACTCTTAAAATAAATGAGTGTATTATCTTGACTTCGTTAAAAGTTTTAGGTTGAAAAAATATAAAGTTGATGGGCACTGACTCGCATGTTACACAAATAGGATCATCCAATCACAGCGTGAATAGGATGACAACAATGGGCGATTAAGATGGTAGTTTTTATGGCTCCTTTACAAATGTACAAAACAGATTTTTCAGAATTGAATTATTTAAATTAACTCATCGTGTAGTTGTAATCAGTACGCGAATGAATTAATCATGAAGCACACTTCAGCCTCGAGCTCTTTATTCATCAATTTTTCTACTGTGCTCAATGTAAGGTTAACCTTACAGAGATCATGCGACTTACCCATAAGTTCAGAAAGCGTTTAAGAATTTTACTATTTTAACGGTTTATAGGCGCTCTGAGATTTTCTTACAATATGACATATGCATTCCGAACAAGTCTATTGAAATCCAAAAGGCAGGAGTGTCTAGCTGAACGTTGGGGCAAGGTCGACTCGGTGGTAAAAATTTGACTGTAAATAAAGCAGGAAATGGCAGTTGATGCTCCTTACGCGAGTCTCAGACCTTTTGCACTTGTCACCCGTAACGAACGTCTCCCCGTGTATTTTTAGGGCGTTGTCTGGCCACTTAACTGGCGAATACGTAAAAAGGACGTTGAAAAGCCGTGGACGGGAGATAGGAGAGGCTCTTAGAGCACGCGGTTGGCAGGTTCGCGTGTCGGATGTGCATGTGGCATTTTCCGTCCCTCTTTATCAGCTGTAAATATGCCACGCACTCGTATTGCACGTAAGCATGAGCAAAAGAAGCCAAGGGAAAGTGCGAGCGACGTGTCGCTAAGGGAGTAAGCGGAAAGGCTAAAGGGCGAATTAGCTTTGTTAGGCGGCGCGACGACGACGACTACGACGACGACGAGGAAGACGACGACGGGCGACTGCGGTTACCGCAATCGCTGCTGCTCTCTACCTTTCGGAAAACCGGAGTAATGGTCCGCAGAATCATAATTGGAGTGGCTTTGCTTGAGGCTTGAAAAGCCGGCACCGCTGCTACGAAGCTTTTTGATCGGGTGTTAAGCTTCTTCTTATTTCCTATTTTCCACCTTTTATTCGTTACGATCAATCGAATTCGAACGATTCAATCGAATCGCGATTCGGAAATTGAAACGTACGTGACGATATAACGAACGAAAAAATTTTACATTTATTATTTATATTTATAATTTTCACGATAAACGAATATCTATTATTTTCTAAATGAATTATTCATTATCATGATTACGACTATTATTATTAAAATTATTATTATAACTATTTCTTATAGTTATTAGCATACAGTGAATTAATTATTATTTTTATTTATGTACTTTCTGGGTAAATATGGATGGATAACATCATTGTGTATATATATATATATATATATATATATAGGTTTTTATTATTATATTATTCATAGTAAATCCACTTATAAGAGAAAATTTATACATGATTTTTGTATATTATTGATAAAAATACATATGGTTAAAATTATACAAATTAACTTTTTAATTTGAAAAATCGTATTTTATCGTAAGAAATATTTTTAGACCTTTTCTTACATACCTTTAATAAAATTTGCATTTTATTTATTTATTTATTTTTTTCATATAAAACCGTGCACAACATTCATTTAATGTTACTAAGGATTTCTGACAAATCCTTAAAAAAGAAATAAATACATATTTAAATATTTAATAATAAAATGAGCAAATACACGATTATTTTTTGTTACTTAAATTAGCTGTCGAAGACACAGAAATTCGTTAAATGGTATTTTGAATAAGCGACACTGACAAACGTTACCAGTTTTATTAAAAGATATTATGTAAATAATGGAATCCGATGATGTTTATGTACTTTAAATTGAAGTTCGTACGAAATTTGGGGACAGAAGAAAATAGATAAGAAAACGATTCTCCCCAATTTGAAAATTGACATTTCACGCCTAACTAATGCATTTCATGACTAGACAAAGTAGCGTTACTCGTTGGAAATAATTTTTCACAAATATTTCTCATAACAATTTCTAAAATCTAATAATTCCTTTGCTCATAGTGTATAAAATAAATTACTTTATTATAAAATTTTATTTGTGATTACCAACGCTGTTCAATCAATTTAACGAGTAGCTTATTGCAATTGCACAGAATTGCACATGATGTTTATCATTTATGTCGATTAAACTGATTATATAAAACGTTTATTGAAAGTCATTATGAGCCAGCAGATAAACTATGTCGCTTTTTTTTGCACTGAAAGCTTTTTTTTTCGAGTTCTGTATCTTAACTGTCAAATAAAGAGTATAAGAAAAGTTTCAATACACTTATAATGTAAAAACCCGTTTAGAGTCTAATTATTAAAAAAAAAAATTTGCTTTATTGTTAATTTGCAATAAAAAGTATTAAATTACCTAAGATTTCAATAATAAATTAAAAAAATAATAATGAAGTGCAAACATCTCATTATTAAAAATAGTTTAATTCGAAATGTTTACTTTAATTTTAAATAATTTAAATAATTTAAATAATTTAATTATGTATATACATATATATTATTTAAATTTCAACTAATTATATATATTTTTCTTTTGGTATACATTTCTTGTGGTTCACCTTTTATTATATTGAGCGTAATAATGACTCTTTTTTTTTAATTTACCAATTTCAGAAAGTAATGACTGCTTTTGTGCGAAATAAAGTATTTTTCACAAATTAGAAAAAAATCCTTTGAAACGTAGATCATTGGTAAGGTGATCGTAGATCCGAGGATGAGATTTTTATTGACTTGAATGGATTTAAAGTCAGAGTGGAAAACTTTTGAAGTCGTCAATAAAAACGTTCGTAAACCAAAATTGATAGACGATAATAAAAAGAAAGAATCGCAAGTTTTTATTTGTAGTACCACTTCTATCGAGTTATTTTACATTTGACTGCTTTCATCAACTTTTATTACACGAGTCGATAAAAATGCTTAGCAAGATATGTTCTTAACAGTGAAAACTTTACATTCCAAAATGAAACAGTTGAGCAAAAAGCTAAATTCGCTATAAAAAATTAAAGTAGTGCTTAAATTAAAGTCTTACTCGACGGGTGATTTTATGAAACTGTTAAATAAAATAATGCTCTACAATATAGTAATCTTATAAAAATATAATAATAGAATAATTATTTTACAATTTAATATTTCTTTATAAAGCCAATTATTGAAGGATGCATTTTCAATGTATTTAAAGATAACGTTACATGTCCTATTATATAAATAATCAGTCTCTATATTAGGTTAGTTTAATGTAACAGATGGCTAATAAAATTATTATTGGCAAATTGAAAAATGTACATAGTATATTATTATAACGATAAGATACTTTCTACGATGATGATGATTATGCATCCTTGGGAAATATTTTATGTCCACTACGAAAAGAGACGGTCGAAATTATCCTCGTGTATCATCTATCCATTCGTTTAACTCTTCTCGTTGCTATCCGTCTATCATTCTCTAACATTTTTTTCTTATCGTCTTCCGCGAAGTGCAAAGCTCATAATAAAAGGGCAGAGAAAAAAGAGAATACAGAGAGAGAGAGAGAGAGAGAGAGAGAGAGAGAGAGAGAGAGAGAGAGAGAGATGGAGATGGAGCGTGAGTATGGATGCAGGAGGGGCAATGAAAAGAGAGGGAGCCAAGAAGAGATGATGAGTCACGTCAGTGTCAGTGTCAGCGCTCTTCTTGGCTGGATAACTTGCGTCGGTGTTTGTGGAAACTCGCTAAGGCTTAAATCTGCTAAGTATTGCAACAGGTTTGTGCGTGTATTAGTCGAGTACATTAAGTAAGAGATAGTGAGAGATAGAGAGAGATAGAGATAGATAGAGATAGATAGAGAGATAGAGAGAGATAGAGAGATAGAAAGAGATAGAGATAGATAGAGATAGATAGAGAGATAGAGAGAGATAGAGAGATAGAAAGAGATAGAGATAGATAGAGATAGATAGAGAGATAGAGAGAGATAGAGAGATAGAAAGAGATAGAGATAGATAGAGATAGATAGAGAGATAGAGAGAGATAGAGAGATAGAAAGAGATAGAGATAGATAGAGATAGATAGAGAGATAGAGAGAGATAGAGAGATAGAAAGAGATAGAGATAGATAGAGATAGATAGAGAGATAGAGAGAGATAGAGAGATAGAAAGAGATAGAGATAGATAGAGATAGATAGAGAGATAGAGAGAGATAGAGAGATAGAAAGAGATAGAGATAGATAGAGATAGATAGAGAGATAGAGAGAGATAGAGAGATAGAAAGAGATAGAGATAGATAGAGATAGATAGAGAGATAGAGAGAGATAGAGAGATAGAAAGAGATAGAGATAGATAGAGATAGATAGAGAGATAGAGAGAGATAGAGAGAGATAGAGAGATAGAAAGAGATAGAGATAGATAGAGATAGATAGAGAGATAGAGAGAGATAGAGAGAGATAGAGAGATAGAGAGAGAGAGAGAGAGAGAGCGAGTGAGAGAGGGTGAGAGGAGAAGGGATGGGTTAGAAGTGAGCTAGAGGTAAGGAGAGAGCGAGGCGGATAGGGCCAGTGAACACGCGTGCGGCGCGTTTTCACGTTTCCGTCTGACGCTCGCACGAGTCGCACAGTACACAGTTTGCTCACATGCAACGTGTTAATTGTCCGGCTATATTTATGAGTTTGCGCCGATCATTTGCGTAAACATAGCGGGGCTGTCTTGCAGACTTCTTTTCTTGTTTTTTTGGCGCAACGGGGTGTCGATCGCCTCTGTAACGTGTAAGAGTCTACGTAATAAAGAAAAAAGAAAAAAAAGAAATGAAAAAAGGAAAAAAAAGCGTCGCGTGAAAACGGAAAAGAGTGTTTTCACGAGGACTTTAATTAGGGCCCAATGTTTTTTATAGTTACCTGCACAATAATAGTATTATGATTTATAAAAATAATATAAATCGTGATATTTTGATCAGTTTGACGTTCGTTATGCATGGCGAGGATTTTGCCTACCAGTATTTAACTTTTCGACAAAATTGCAATACTTTTTATGTTTATTATTAATGGCTGTAAGTGTAGGATATGAGTCATCTGTTATTTAAACCTTTCACTTTACACTGGACATTTATGTTAAAGTTTCGCGAATAAGAAATACTCGATGAAAACTACAAATATTTATGAAGCTTTAAATTTGTCTCGTAAACAATTCCGTTGTATTATCAAAATTTTAAAGAGAAAAATTTAAGTCGCATATTAAAATTACTACGATCTATTTATAAAGGTTTTTTTTGTATGTATAACATAGTGAATAGATGATAACAAACTAATTATGCTAAAGTTTCTATTTGTTTTATATTATATTTCTAATTACTTAAAATTACTCGGTTGACCTGTATTTTTAAACCTTTTCCAAGCGTATACTTAACTATCTTAACAAATCTTTCGCGTAAATATTAAAAAGCATTTTTAAAAAGTGATAAAATTTTAGTAAAGTTTATAATTTTCTATTTTTATGAGTTTCACAAAGACTTTATAAAAAAATAATTTACTTTTTATGAATATGTGCACTAAAAAGAATTTCTTTTTTTTTATTAATATATAAATAAAAAGATATCTTGTAACGAGGTGTCTTCTTCTAAGTATGGCAATAAAATTCTTTAGTCGAAAAGATTTTCTTTTCCCATATCATTGTTTTATTATGAAATATTCAACGAAATGTTCCTGAGATATTTCATATAATTAATTAATTTGTTTATGCAATAATTCATTATTTATTATTAATGATTTTCAATTGAGATTGAGAATTTCGTAATAATTTGTTCAGTAAAATATGTTTGTAAAAATTAGCTGAAAATATTTATTTACTTGAACGATAAATTTTATAATTGTAAATTATAAAAGGGAACCTGCAATTATACTATATACTTTAAAACCATAAAGTTATCTAAACAAAGATTTGAATATAAAATGTATAGAACGAAAAATGTTTGAGTATAATTAAATATAAAATAGAATACATAAATTCTTCCTAATAATAATTTTTCAATTAGTCGGACAATTTCATGAGTTTATAACTATTTTAAGTGCAGGGCGAATTAATTGAAAATTAGTTCATAAAAGCTTTTTATTATTGATCTTATTTTTATTAATGAAGAAAATTTATGGGACATAAAATTTCATTTATAATAATATGGCTTCTTTTAATAACTAAGAGAAATAATTTAACAATTGCCGAGCATTTTGTCTATGTTATTGGCAAATATCTTTCTAATGTAAAAGAATAATTATTTTTAGATGTGAATGTATTGCAATAAGTCGGAAGCGAAACAGACTCGAAGAACCGCTATAGGTGACGAGT
>NW_011948420.1:5454363-5500524 GCF_000503995.2 Ceratosolen solmsi marchali
TCTTCCGACATATAAAATAGTGAACTAAGATTGATAGATAAAGAGGTAGATAGATGAAGAGAAAGAGAGATTCGCAGTTGCTGACGATGTTGAGTCACGAGCATTCGTTGCGCCCATTAAAGTCGATTATTTCTTCAGCAATTTATTGACGACGCGCGACGCCTTATCTGCCGATTGATTCTTCGCAGTGCCCAAGTTCGGTCTCTCTTCCTCCATACCCCCTCTAGCTCACTCGTTCATCGCTTCTTCAACGATTAAAGAACTCTACACTGTGATCGCTCTCGTCATCGAGAGCTTTCGACCGATTGCTTATTTCCAAGCGTCCAGGCGAACGGGATTTCTTCTGCTGTTTTTAGGCGTGATTTTCGGATTAGTGGAGAAATGCCGTATTTGTTGCTTAAGACCGAACGCAATTTTTTGTTTTTTTTTGTTTTTTTTTTCGTATAACGCGTTTTGTAAAATTGGAAAGATGTATGGAGATTAAAAGATTCTTTTGCATTGCTCGCGCTTGGAATTTTTCGATTCCTTGAAAAGATGTGGCTCCGTCGTCTTGTTCCAATCTCCTGAATACGCATAATGATGTATGGCTAGATGGGCGATAATTAGCTTTTTCCTTCTCCTTTCATCGCGCATTTTGCTTATAAATTCATTTAATCTCCTCCTAGTCAATGAAGCGTACTCTCCAAATTTTCGTTAACCTTAAGAATGGAAAACGTGGATGATTAATCTATACTTATTACTTATTCCGTGAACATATATTTATTGGATACGTCAAAATAAGCTTTTGTAAATGCCATTATATGGATTTTGGAACTTTTAAGGTTGTGTATAACATTTATAGTTTAAACAAAAATTATCTTATATATAGAATAGCTGTCGTATGTCTTTATTAGATATATTTGAAATAATCTTTATTTTTTTTTTCAACGCATCTAAAGTTCTTTATATTCTTCTACATTAAGGATAAATTAACAGAAGCAGCATTCAATTTTATTGATGTATTATCGACGATTTCTGAAGAGCTCGATAAAAATTGATATATTACAATCTAGATTGTAAATTAAAGCATTAAATTACGTATAAATTTATATAGAAATAAACTTAAAACTATTTGGAGACTGTATGCATGACCTAAATTTGAATCATACAAGAATGTCCTTTGTCTTAACTTCTTTGTTAGACTGTATTTGTGCTTATATGTATACCTTTGATTAAAATAGCATTTTAATTTGTATATTTCTCTACTTCAGTTCCAACAACGAATACATGAGTTTAAGATGTGAGAGATTTACTTACGGATTGACATGAAAATTAAGCCATTCAACGTCATTTATTGAGTTAAAAATATTACTTTACTAATTTCAGAGTCGTTTAAATCTTTTATGTACTCTAAAAATAAATAGTAATCTATATTGTAGTTCTTACAAGTTGTACATTCAGATGTGAATCATTACGTGTTGCGCAAATTCACGCCAGTTTTATAAACAAAGGATTTAACGAGGCTCGTCATTCGCTAACCAAAATCGTCTTTTTAAGAAAATTAGATAAATAATTCATATCATTTAAAATGGAAAGATAATCATAATTGAAGATTATTATCAAATAGTACTCGGGGCAATTTATAGAAATTGAAAAAAATATATTAAATACTGTCTAATACAGTCTTTGTTTAAGGGAAAATTGTTTAAACAGTATTTACGATTAATTTTAGAATTTATTATAATTTAGACTTATAAAATATGAATTTATTGTACACTATTTTCATATAAAAGATGAAATATAAGAAACGATAGAAAATAATTCATAAAAGTTTTAAGTTAATCATTCATCGTAATAGCTTCTTATATATCACAAATTTACAAATTATACTATGCAATTAAAGCATTCCAATAATTTTATCAGTTATATTATTTGTTATATTATCAGTTTTGTAAAATGTTTTCCATCTATTAAGATACTTATTTTTAATAAATTTTCATCGTCATAATTAATCATACATAATAAAAAAATTATATTAGGAAATTGATTTTGTACTTGCAATTTTCTGTTTTGATAAATTATTTAGGATATATTTTTCTAACAAAGCCATACCATTGTCCATTTTTTACATATCGTAATTGCATAGCGATTATCTCGAAAAGGAAAAGTCATTAGAATAATTATGGGTCTTGAGATTCATTATAGATGTAAGATAATCACGACTATACTTCAATCTACCCTAAGAAGTAGAAGAAAAAGTACCCTAGGATGTTAAAGCTCCATTGGCTAGTTATTTATTGAATCAATAAGTATTCGTAAGTAATGATTGCTTCAAGTGTTTACGCCTATCTAGTGTCTTTATTCCAGAGAAGCACGGAAATGTCACAAATTACATGGGATTTTCATTAAACAAAAAAAAAAAAAATAAAATAAAAAAAATATATATATATATATAATGTATATGAAAGAGATTTAATATAGATGTACACGCGCTAATATACAAATGGTATCCTCGTTGCGAAAAGCAGATGGTTTGTATCTTTTACATTTGAATGACAATATCCGACGAGCGGAAGGAAATTATTGTCATGGCGTATAGTAAGTGTAAAGGACATGTTCCTATCTTGTTTACTCTGTGTGTTCGGTGGCGGGGTGAGAATATCATCAGAGATTGCGAGTGCGCATGAGCCGAGGCTCGGGACACGTAATGCATTCTCGAGTGGTCAGGTCGAGAAAGCCAGGACTTTTAATATGCTGGGACGCGCTTCTCGGAAATTGCGCGATGATGAGACGAAGAAAACAATAAACTGCGGGTCGCGAGGTCTCGCGTGGGGGACCCAAACGTGCGATCGAGGAGGTAGACTTTGCTCTGGCCAAGGGGGAGAAAAAATAAATTAGCCGGGATTACGTTAAGTGTCGGCTGTTAAGTGAAAAGTCTATGTAGACTCTTCTTATTGGTCGGGGCAGCTTTCATCGAGTCCTGCTTTACCTACGCGAATCTACCTTCTCGCTTAACGTTACCTTATTCCTCCAACAAAGTGATTGACGTTGATGTCATATTATTGATAAGAATGATTGACGTATACTTATATTACCGTATTGTATGTTTTAGGTAGTTTTCACGGGACCTTAAGTAAACATTTCATATTTCTGAATTACTAATTGTTTTCAATAAGAGAAACAATGACCTCATCAGCCAATGCACATAAGATACGTTAACCTTATCGTTATAAATCTTGATATATATATATATATATATATATACATTTTTGGAAAAAAATCGTTTCACTGCGCTTTATCGTAGCGAATGAGAAACGTGAATACGGAGAAAATATTGCTAAATTTGTGCCCTGTTTTCGATTGCCACACACCAACTTTATTATACAAACACATCTCTTGGTCCGCGCGTTAATTCTTACTAAATTTATTATCCTTTATACTCTCGGAATAAAGAAAAATAATGAATGGCTTGTACAAAGAAGCATGAAAATGACAAAGCCGTACAAAGAAAATGAAAGTTAAAAAGGAAAAACAGAAAAGAGAGATAAAATTTTTATTGAACGAACTGATGTAAGCAGAAAAAGCAACGAATTATATTGGGAGGATTAGTGTGGGCGATTGGAAGAAAGTACCTTGAGCTAAATTAGAAACAGATTCGTCATTATTTTATCTTAAACATTAAATTTTTAAAACTGCTTCCTTCGTGGTTCTTTCCTTTTGATCGTCTGTCTTTCCCTCTTTTCCCTCAGCTAACCATCAAACACAATTAATTGCTTCAATGGGTCCAATACTTAAATGTATCAATGTATGAGCTTAATAATGTAAAATATACAAGATCTTCGGTACAGTCATTAACTCTGCTCAACGTAAAATTCTCATCAAGGGAATTCGTTATTATCATTCTTATTATCACTCTCGCTAAATATTGCTTATTCTTGTAAGAATTATTGCAAGAATTATGAATAAAGTATCGCGAGACGAGGGAACGCTGAAAAAAAAAGAGCTATTATAACAAAATATTGCCGGTCCTATTATTAGTAATAATACTATAGGAAAAATTCAGGGAAGATAATACGTAGAGATGTAAGAAAATTCATCGCTATACGATATGACGAAGGGTCTTGGTAAACGTGCGTGAAAGAATAGTTGCGCAATATAGTTCGACTCTAATTGTGCCTTATATCTCGTTCGTGCCTAATACTCGTGTATTACGAGCTAAATATTCTCGGTCTATTCTTAAGTAGTCAACGTCCAGGCCTCCCTTGCAAATGCCATACCTTTTCTACAACATGTTCGTGGAATGGTTGTTAATAAATCTGCTGGACAACTGAGTCGGGGGTAGACGATGTCAATCCGTGGTGCCGCGCCTTCGGTCATCATCGCGCCACGACGAAGCCATCCGAAAGGCCGAGACGGATGCGGCACCCGGTGTGCTCGGCTCCACGACAGCGTGCGATGTTTACACGGCTTTCCTCGCTAATTATCATACGATGAATATTCGTGGTAGTTGGCCGCGAGTGTCAACTACTCGCATGCATCGCTTGCCCGGTAATGCGATGTTTTGGTGTGCCTCGGCTTCCTCGGCTTCCCCTTTACTTAACCGGGCCCAGCTGCTCGTATCCCCCGGTTCTCTCAACAGGCGAGCCCGACGAACTTCTGCAGGCTTGCGAATATTAATATTTGATTGGAGAGAGGGAGATGTATTTCGGGGCTCGTGCGAACGCAAGGAAATTCTAACGGAGGGATGACAGCTTTTGGACACTAGCAGGATGCTTGAATTACTAACGAACCAACTGAATTTCTTTAACGAATAATAGCGATGGGGCAATAGACCCCTTGTCCACGTGATAAATGTGTTGATTACGAAATTGTAATTCCTCGATGCTAAGAGGATTAATTCAGAGGAAGAAGAATTATTTTGTCGGCCTTGAATTGATGAAGATTCGCCATTTTCAGCATAGTTTAATTAGCACAAGGCAAGATATTCTTAAAGATATTGATGAAATGATATGATTTTTAATTTAATTTATTAAAAATAATCGCAAGTTCTTAAATCCTTCCTCTTGATAAGCTATCGTAGCCTTGGCTCGAGCAAAATTAAACTTGCTACCATCTTACATATAAACTTTATAGAGTTAAAACCGAATTCACAATTAACATTTCTTTTTCATTATAATAATTGCTATGTTAATCCAATATACAAGATAAGATAAGATATGTTGTATTTGCTAGATAATTTGGCTATTACACTCTGACAGATACAAATAATATATGTAAAATCAAATTAGCATAACAGAACATTAACTGAATTTTCTTTCGGGTATATAATACGTGTAGTGCAATTAAATATACAGAACAGCTTAATTAAAATAAAGAACAAAAAATAAATAACAAATGATATTTTTCTTGCGTTATTTTTTGTTGAAACGATTATGGTATTATGCTAATTTGTATATATATTAGGCAATGTATAACTATGTATAAATTACTTCAATATGGTAACAAGACTTTATATGTATAAATATAATAATGCAAAAATAACAAACGTGACGACAACAATAATTATCTATAAGTTTTTAAGCAAATAAAATTTATAAATATTATTTCTATGTCTTGTGACTATTGCAAAATAGATCGACATAATTAATAAATAAAAATATTTCTTACACCTATTGTTGATGTTACCACGAATTTATAAATATTTTAATCCTTATAAAAGTCAATGTAGAATCAATTTAGTTATTATTCCTTAGAATTATAAAAATATTTAATGCCATACAGAAATATAAATTTCCTCTTTTATAAAGTATACCGACATACTATGTATAAGAAGAAAATTTTATTTTAATGATAATACGAATGAAATTTTATTTTTTAATTTAAATAATAAACAGTAGATCCCATGGGTTAGTGTAAAAATACATAATAATCCATAATAATTAGTAATAATACAATCTCTATTGTCAGTTACAAACAAAAATTTATCCAGTACATAAAATATTTTTCATTATAACAAAATCTTATATATTTTTATATTAAACTACAAAATAAAGCATAATCTTTAGTTCATAAATGCCAAATTATTGCCTAAAAATGAAAATGAAAATGAAAATAATATTTTTCTTATCAATTTAAAAAGTTTTTCTACTCTTCTCATCATTCGAAATGTTCATTAAAAATTTCTTTCAGCCAAACGTTGGTCATTTTAAAAACTGCAGTTATAATTGTAGTTAATTTAGTGATGAGTTAGCAAGGCAATTACTCCTTTATTTTCGAAATTACTTAATAATATATATATATATATATATATAATTTTTAAAAACTATTGTAATTACCGAAGTGTGTTAAAATTATTTAAAATTTTATGGGAAGAAAGAAAGATCCATTGACTTATATTCGATGATTTTGGCAAAATTCTGTATTTATGAGTTTATTAATTACATGCTTATTACCTTGTTAACAATTGTATTTTATTATATTATAATATGTATGTTTATTGTGGTTGAGAATGAGTGAAAAGTTTAAACATGTAAAAGGTACGAAGAAAACAGCCTTTTGATTGACTCGTCTAATATCGTTGTAAAAAAAATAAACTGTTTCAAGTATCGACGAAGTAAGTAATGTATATTTTTTTCCACAATTTTCTCCATCACAGTCTCAGTCCATCCCGTCGAGATTTTGTAAAATTATATTAAAACGAGTTGCAGAACTAAGTGAAATCAAGTGTTTTCACCAACTGTGATTCGCCTCTGGCTATTTAATTCTCAAGCTCAATATGAATATCGAGCTATTCAAAGCTACCTTTTAATAGTCTATCTTTAATTACTTCGAAAGATAAATCTTCATCATAATTGTGACTTCTTTGTTTATGAGTCGTAAATGCTGTATTATCAATATTAATAAAATAATGGAACATTGGCTTGTAATTGATACATTTTGATTAATGAGCTTCAACCGAATGCAAATAAAATTTTTCACTATTAAAACTATATTATTAATGTACGCGTGATAAAAAAAAAAAAATTTTTCTTACTACATTGAATGATAATATATTCATTACGTCTCACATAAATTACAAGTATAACATAGGTTAGAGATTATTAATTTATATTAAAATTTATTCCAATCATTAAGATACGTAAGGTGCCATACGATGTTTATCATTATATTGAAAAAAAAAAAAAAAAAAAGAATAATTCATTAAAAATAATTATTTCCTACAAGAGCACGACGAATCGTAGGGCGACATTGTCAAAATGGAGGATTATGTTATGTAAGGAGTATAAATACAAATCGTCTATAAAAATGGAGATTTAATTAAAATTAACCAATTACAATGCGGCAAAAATTCACGACCCAGACTAGCAATCTAATAAATATTTATTGCCTTTCAGAGGGCAAAATTACTAACTAAACTAATAACAACATGTAAATAAAGTGAATTATTTCTACGATTAATCATATAACGAATAACGTATATTTACTTCGGGAGGATGGATAGCGTTGCGAGCCGAATGATTTGAAAAAGTTTCACGCACCGCGGGCATGAAATGTAATAAAGGAATGCAGAGCAAAGCGCAAGCTAAATGGTAACGATTTTAGATCGCTTACTTGTTTTACAAAGGATATACGCATCCGACGAAAGTTATAACGTGCGAGGAGTCTCGTTCCGGCTTGCATTACAAGCCTCTGGCCTCGCGCTGGGAGGAAATAATAAAATTCGCCCGTTTTAGGGGCAATCACAGCTACGTTCGCATCGGCGCTCTGAAAAGGCCGGCGGTAAGAGAATCCTACCGATAAACATTGACGGGCTGCTCAGACGCACGTTTGCGGGATATCACGTCGCCGCGTAAACATAAAGGGCCGTTAAAAGTCTCCATCAATCGCTGCATATGAAGAGGAGTCCTCGGGCTAGGGTAGCGCACGCGCACGCGCACAGGAGCCATTTAACGACAAAGCGAAAATAGCAGGAAGAGGTAATCAGGTTTTAGTGCCGTCCGATTTTACGGCCGTTGCTAGTGCGCAATTAGCAGTCCTCCCGACACGTCGGCCCTCGCGGAACTCACGGCTGGCTGCGGCGGGGGTGGGGCGACGGGGGACGGAGGGCTGGCACATCCACTCGCTCGCGTTTTTACGACGCATTTTTTTTTTATTCACCCACGGCTGATTATCGAAGAGGAGATACGCTCGCGCGCGTACCTCCGCTCGGGATTTATGCGAATTGGCACAGAGCTCGCAACGATTTGTTTTATTGACGATACGCTCATTTGCGATCACGTCATCCAGATTACAGAGCTCATTTCATTGTCACAGGCTTTATTAAATACTTGGAATGAGTTTTAATGGCAGGAAACTCTACTTGTTTTCTTGTCTTTTACATCATTTGTTATTATAACGCATTTTTCTTTTAGGCTGGCGCATTAAGATGGTAAACTTTTCTTTCGTACAGATTTGTCATTCTGGTAAATTCCAGCAAATAATAAAGAAATTATTTTTCCATTATTGCTTCAATATTTTTTATAGTTACGTGAGAGGGATCACGATGAAAGACGATTGCCGATGATAAATATTAATTTAAACTCCTCAATCTATTGATATTTCATGGTTTTTTATGGGGCAGGGGGAGGGGGGGAGGGGGGGAGGAGGAGAGAATTATAATTAAAATTATTTATAAAATACGTGTTTTATAGATAGATTTGAGCAAAACTTTACGGTTATCATATAGCAGCTTTTCTAGTTTTATAGAATATGAATATTGTAGATGATGATTGTACTGTCGAACCCGCGAACGGAATATCTACTATGACAGGTATCCATAATAATAATAATAATAATAATATTAATATGACAATTAAAATGTAATTCTTTCGAAATTAGAAAAGAATTTATAAAATTAAATTAAAAAGAATTCATGTTATTATTTGTTTCTTTAATATAAAGTAATGTGTAGACTTATTTTTAGATGATAAATAGTTCATATATTATGCATATTTTCAATTAATTTCCATTTGAAAACTTATTAAGCTTCTTTTTCAATTACACTATCATTAATAATGATTTACAGAAAATATTATTCAGATGATAATATTGTTCATTAAATTAAAAAAAAATCATATTATTTTTTACTTCCCATTGTTTTCTACTACTACTTTTTATTCTTGTCAACTATAAATATATCTATAATATTAAACATTACACCCTGAATAATAATAAGAAAGAAAAAAAAATGAAGAAAAACGAATAATCAGATTATTCTATTTGAGAAAAGATATTTTACAATGTTCGTATGTGGTATGTTTCGCCACTTTTAGATTAGATGGTACGGTACTAGGCATCCCTTATTCAGTCACCCACGTACACAGGCACGCGTATATACTTAACAGCTATTTGTATTCGGAAAAATAGAAAAAAGAGCTCTGTTACATTCATGAGATATTACTGTTTTTATAAATAATTGAGCTATTATAAGAGTAGGGTCATGTGTCGAGAATGAATCGACAATTCTCAGTGCGTAGCTAGTGATCATTCGTTACCTACGCCCTGAATATTGTAAAACCCTCATAATGAGATGACTTATAAGCAATGAGAAAGAGCTCAAATATTTATACGTTCCGTATAATGACATCAGGATTCTTATAAATCGCAATCAATGTCTTATCTCTGGCCACGCGCCCCTGCGATATTATCCGTCCAGCAAACAATTCAGAGGCAATTGGCTGGGCATTCAAAAGTATTAAGCAGTCCCGAGCTTATCCGGCACACTCTGTATTCGGCAAAATCGCGGGGGTGCGCTCGGCCTTCGATTCTTCTTATTAGGACGATCTTAGTTACCGCGAAGCCCCGGGGAAATAAAGACCCGCGGGCAGCGGTGCCAACACACGCGGGACTCGTTTTCACAGCATCGTGAAAAAAGCCCGGGCCACAAAGGCCCTTTGGTGGGGGGTGGGTGGGAAGGGGGGGGGATGAGACGTTCGTTATTGTTCGCAGTAATTTATGGTCGGCGAGCGGAAGGGTGAGTCGGCGAGTGATCGCTCGGAGGCGCTAGGCGTCATTGTTAAGATCGCGGTTGACGCGTCGGAGAATCAACAGACCGCAATGTCCCACTTTTATAATGTCACCAAACGCAAATACTTTCTTTGTTGCTGCTCTGCCTCCCATCGCGCCCCTACCCAACTTTATCCCACTTTCTCGCCGCCCCAGTATTGCATTTCGCGCAGATAAGCCGTCTAGTGGCGAGAAAGCGGCTTTCGTAATTTCCTCGCATCGGCGCTTCTGCCTCTATTTGCACGCCGCTGCATACGATCCGCGAGTCTGGCGCTTATTCATCTACTACCCCCCTTGTTTGCGCTTTTGTGTACTCACTAAATACAACGAAGACGTCGTAAGTGGGCATTTAAGCGACCAATAAGAATAAGAGGCAGAGAGGAGTGAGAGATAGAGATAGAGAGAGAGAGATATAGAGATAGAGAGAGAGAGAGAGAGAAAGAGAGAGAGAGCGAGCGAGTGTCAGGCGAGATCGAGAGAGTAGGAGAAAAATTGAATGAGTTATAGTGATTTCATCTTTCTCCTTCCGTTGCTCTTCTTTTTTTTTTTTTTTTATATTTGTCCAGTGACGCCTTCTTTATGAACAAAGAGGGTGTTGCCCCATTACCCAAAGCAGTGAAAAGAAGAGCGAGCGAACGAACGTCCGAGGGAACGAGACAGTGAGAGAGAGAGAGAGAGAGAGAGAGAGAGGAGCATTGTAGTCTTGAAAAAGAATATTCTGTCGTGTGTCGGGATTAAATCGGCATTGCCTTTGAACCCTTTGAATGTGCAAATGTCGGAAAGGGTTTGGACAGTTTTACCTATGTACAAGAGTTCAATTCTACTATTGTCATTTTATACGTACCTGCATCTGTCAACCTTCGCCTGATGGAGATACTTTTATTTTTCCTCTATTTATGAGCATTTGTACGGAAAAATATCATTTGACATGCTTGTTTACCTATGATGCTGAAGGGATTTGGTGTTTTTCGGCCAAATGTATAATGCCTCGTAACAATTCCTTTCCATGTATCACCGTTTCCACTGGTTTCGTCCCCATTTTTCTAAATACCACAAATATGTTTGAACGATCATTTGACAATTGACATGCATTTTACTGTATTATTAACGATTATCGATTTCAGTTTGCTAAGAAGATAAATTTTAATTTCTATATTAATAGCTATGGTAAATTATGTGATGTTTAGATTTCTATGATCAATTGGAATTTTTTTTTCATTCTTATATTACTAATTGTAAGAAATTTATATAGGAAAAATAATGTGTACGTTATCCGGCACATGTGTACATTGCTTTTTGTTAATACATAAAATTGCCATTTTCAATTTTTAAACGGTATATCGTTAAAAATAAGTTTCGAGAATTGGTAGGTACAAATTCAATACAATTGAATATCTATTTAGAATGAAATTTTGATACACTAAATTTAAAGCATTTTTTTTTTATATAGTAAATAAAGTTTCTAAATAGTGCAGTGTTAAAGGTACTAATAAAAGCTTGTATAAACATTATTAATTTGATAGATTGAAAGAAAGTTGAACAAATTCGGATTTTTTGTTTTTGTTTTTTTTTTTTTTGCTTTCTTTTGAATGATTTCGTGATAGTATATAAAAAATATTAAATACTATAAGCATCACTTATACTTAGTAGAATATTGTTTTTATTTTTTGCTTTTGATTTTGCGAGAACTAGTTTATGACTGACTGAATTACCGATGTGCGATTCTGGCGTCTCGTCTGGCTTATTTCATTTGTGGTTTTTATGCGTTGGCTATTCATATAAAAAATAATACCGAACGTGATAAAGTACGCATATGTAAGCTTACGTATTCTTTTTTGTGACGTCTGGTTTCATTTATATGTATGTGTTTGGTTTTAGATACAGTTTTATTATACAGTTTCTAGGTATGCATATAAATATTACGATATTACTATGAATACTTATAATCGACATTAATATACAGATGAATGCAACATATTATTTATAAGAAAAAAAAAAATTTATTTGTAATTTCGAATTTGATTTTATATACATCGTAAAATATGTAATGAACTGGTAATATTAATATTGTCTTATAACTACACTGACAACATTATTCATTTCGTTGATTTTTTGGTTACTATTCTACTACAATATATAACATTGCTTAATGAAATATTTTTTTTACTTCTCTACCAAAATTAATAATTATGAATATTGCATTTTCAATATTATATCTGAAATATACTTTGAACTGTATTCTTTTGCATATTATCGCATTACACATATATTTATATATAATATTTGTACAAGTGTTTATTCATATTGGGATATTTCATTATCTTGTGATACGAGATGAAAATGTATATAATAATATTAACCTCAAACATATTTCATCGAATCTAGACATGTTAATTTATTTTGTCCCGTTATGCATTATTCAATAACATTATTCATATTATTTAAATAACAAGCTACAGTTAAATTAATAATAACGACAAACATAATAATAAACAATAATAAATATAGTTTACTAACATCATATTCACAATTCTATATAGAAATATATTATTTCAGTATGACAATGCGATAAAAATTCTTTGTTACCCTACTCTCGATCAGTAGTATAACATTTTAACATTTCAGTTAAGCGTAAACATTTACTTTGTGTCAGTTGCACTCGCACGTTGCTTGTATCAATTATCTACAACGTTGACACCACTTACAATGCAATTGCAAATTATTTGCAACGAATCGCGTACGTTATAAAGAGCCGTTCATTCAGGCTCTGTGCGTAGCTTCAAGGTCAGGTGACGACGATGCGTCGCCGCAGTTGTCTCCTCCACGTATTTCTTCCTTTATTATTTCTTCCATATCGCGCTTAACTCGCAATGCCTATAAACTTTGTGCTTATCAGAAAACAGCCATTCTGTCCTTCTTTTATGGTTAGAATGATTGTTGATTATCTTCCTTTGTGTCATGCGAGCAGCTTTTTCACATATCATTGGCAATTTTCATTTATCCAAGGGCATTTGTAAATATTTATACGTTTGTAAAATAAATTTTAACTCTTTTGTTTTAGCCGGGACAATGAGACGCAGATGTACAGGGGAAGTTAAAGTTAACATCAATTATAATGAATTAAAAAATTTTACCTTACTCTTAGTAGTAATGTATTTTATGTTCTAAATTTATAATATGTATAGTCTGAAGCATAATTGGTTAATGTAAATTTAGTTGCAGTACTAAAAGAAAATTAAACAATAAATTATAGTCGTCATAAAATATACAACTACAGTGACATAGATAAGTATAGATGAGTATTTCATCTATATTACAGCAGAAATTTTTATCTTAGTACTACTCTGAGCTTAAATCATAACAAAATCTGTATTAAATTGCTTTATTTAAGAAAAATCTTGGACGAAATATCCTTATGAAAATGTCGAAAATTACAATATAAAAACCAATTATTCAAAACAACAAATTACGAATTGGAAACGAAGAATGAAAAGCACAAGGTATACTGTTTGGTCTCGACAAGTTATTTGAGAAAAATATACGCTACAGAAATTGTATTTTAAGACTGAAATTCTTATTATTGAATAAATCAAGTTCATAAGTTTTTGTTGTTAAAATCAAAAGAAAAACTTTCGACAAAGAAATTTTAATCGCTCGATATAAATATTGAAAAAATCTATGCGTTTAGATAATTTTTAATTAAACAATTGAATAGTTTAGAGTGGAATTTAGTAAAGAGAATTTAAATCATAACAGTGTTAAAATAACGTAATAATTTAATAAAACGATTAATAATTATTCAAACATTAAAGATTAATGCTAGATGCTGAATCAAGTTACTGAAACTTACGAGATAAATTTCGAATAATTGAAGAATATAAAACTGTAGAAATTGTTCGAATTAATTATTATATTTTATGATTTTTTTTTAATATGTAAAATGTAATTACGTTGTCTTTATCCTGTAAATATATTCTGGACTATTGGCAAAAAAAAAAAGAAAAAAGAAAAAAAAGAAGAAAAAAAAAAATAATAATAATAATAATAATAAAAATACAAAAATAATTGCTCGTTACTTTGTTAAATTATGTCATTTATTTACAATTGTTAATGATAACTAGAAATTTAGGAAACAAATTCTGATTAAGTTGAACAATATAGTGTATGTATTAATAACTTGGAAGCAAGTCAAATGAAGCATATCAATTAGTTACACAGCTCTACTTCCGGGTACATGGCACATTTGCACGAGTTGGAAAGACTATTGGACTGAACAAAAGGGAGAATTGACAAGTAAATTAATCAACAATTCAATTGTGTATTATCGCTTACAAGTATGCAGAGCCATTAATTCATTGTAAATTCATTGAAATAAGAGTTATTAATTAGACTTAGATATATGAATATTACTTTAGAGAGGAGGAAATGCAAAATATGTTGACTAATTTATATAATTAAACATATATTATATTTATACTTTTAAATGCTTTAGGTATATAAAATACTCAATTTCTCAAAAACTCGAACGCTTTTTAAACTACCTTAAAGGCTAGTTATTTCGAATTGTATTTGAAATTTTCGTTTATTAATCATATTGATACCGGATAAGGTAACTTAGTGAAATATTGCCGTGCGATTACCTCGAGGCAAAGGATATTTATTAGGATGAACTTTTTGTCACTTTTGAACTTATTGCTACGGTATTGATGTGGTATTGCCGTTGAAAATCATGCGTTAGGAATGATTCTAATATATTTTGCACAATAATTGTCTATTTAACGTTGATTTTTATGTACGCGTTCGATACGTCATCAATTCTTACGCGTATCAATTAATGTTAAAAATATTTTATACTCTCGCTATCAAGAAGTCGCGGCTACGAAGGACGTGACTTAATGTTCCTCGACTCGATCACTTTAAATTCACAAATCCTCAGTATCAGTGAATATAATTTGGCAAGAGATGGAGGAAACGAGGAGGTCAGGCATAAAATCCATATCCACTACCTGTTTGTCGAGCTCCAAATTGTCAAATACCCAAGTGCGTGCAAGCAATACAAAAATCCGGCTTCTAAAGTGCGTAAGTCGTATTGTAGCGTTTGTAAATGCATAACGGGAATTAACAATACATGGGCGCATTGGCGAGATGGATTGTCATCGACCTTGATTATCGTCCTGGATTTATAATAATTTTTCACTTGCAAATGATGTCTGGCGTAATGCTTGGCCGAATATCTTGCGAAATCACGTCAAAATGCACTTGGTGTGTGCGCTTGTACTTAGCGTACTTTTTTGTCTCCTGTGCGTAATACTTTGCATCGAGGCACTAAGATACCTTGAACTTTTGTTGAAATGAATACAGGTAAAAAGCAACGATTCGGCTTCCTCGATGCTGTTGCAATTGTAAGATTTTGCCTCTTGCAAATATTCAAAATCTTTCTTGCCAAAGAAATCTTATGTATAATGGATCGTGTACACAATTTTATAAATTTACGCGGCAAATTGACTGCAGTTTTCTTAATTAATATTAAAATACAAAGTGTGTGTATCTATTCGCAATTACAATACACATGAATGTGTATTCATCAGTGAAAATTAATTGTTAAACATAGTCAAGTGAGCATTGAGAAACTTGATATCGCTCCCTCCCATTCGACGTTTTTCTATTTTTTTTTTTCTTCTTCTTTTTTTTTACAATATATTCGCAGTGAAAATCCTTATTAAATTAGTACCCACAGCTGTTCGTTTATTATTAATATCTTATGAAATATTTGCGAGGCTTGTAAATGCGTTACGTATATAGGAGAGTTGTGCTAGAAGTAATTATGGAGAAATCGAAAATTATGTGGCTAGTACCCGTGAAACACTTTTTGCGTACTTACGTAGGTGAGCTTGCAATACCTATGACTTGCTTAATATACAATATATAATTACCCGATAACCACAAAATAGTCATCCTTATTTGTACTTTGAATCTCGTAAACTATCATTTGATATACTTAGGATTGCAAAACTGCTGCCTTTGGCACATTTAACATATTTTCTCTCTTGTTCTCAACATTTTATTAAATACTCAAATCTATACGAGTGATTAAGAAATTTTTCTATTGCCACTATTCGTTTTCTATTTGATTTTCTCACTTCACATTATTACCTCTTATTAATGACATATCGAGAAGCCGATATTATAATAATTATGGGACAATTCATTTAATTCGCAAGAAAATTGAAAATAAAATCATTGAATCATTGAAAATAAAATAAATTGAAATAAATTAAATCGTAGACTTTACTATCAGATTACAATCTTCCTTGTCTGCTCGTCGGCAATTCCACAAGTTATAATATACATGCATTAATTAAATTCGTAATTACAAATTTCTGATAAATTTATAAAAATATAAGCATATTTTTTCCAGATTTTAATCTGAAAATAAATGGTTATACATTGTAGAGTTCGAGACAGGAATAAAAATGTTTCGAATAATTCATGATATTTGTCCAGATCAATCTGCACGATAAATTATTCCATAAGAATAATAAAATTACTTTCTCGTTTCAAATTTATTTTTCATATATTTAACGCAAGACGATGAAGTTTATTACTACGTTTTACCAGCCATTACATTTATATCGATTAACGTACTTTTCGAGAACATTGTCATTTTAATTTAAATTCAAATCGGACACATAGCGCACAATAAGTTTAAGCCACGTTAATTCGGCTTTGAATACATTGGATTTTCAGTAAACTTCATCTCCTCCTTCATTCGGAGTATGGACTTTATCCAAGACCTTGAATCTCCGATCCTCCTTGATCTTAATACGTCGAACCTCTCTCTTCCTTCAGTCAGTCGGCTATTAAATAAACAAGACTCGTTTTATTGCAATTATTATCGTTACTATCATTATTATTATCATCATTATTGTCATTGTTATTCGTTATCATTGTTGTTGTTGTTGTTGTTATCGTTGTTGTTGTTGTTGTTGTTGTTGTTGTTGTTGTTGTTGTTGTTATCGTTATTATTGTTGTACGTAGTGTGTTACGCGAGTCCGTGTATGTTGAGTCGGTAATCGAGATGCCGGTGATGGAGGGCATATCGTGAGACGACTTCATAAAAATCAGTATTTCACGCGTCTGAGAAATGCTAATAGAGCGTTAAAGGGATTATATTATAGATCGTCGCTGCAACGCGTGAAATTAAGAAGCTGACCTGGCAGTCACGTACCCACACCCAGCCTCCCCCAAGGAAATATTTAAGGAGGAGCGTCGAGTGGTCGTTAATCGGTGTCGGCAATGGCATCCTCTCCGATGCTGCTCGCACGTTTAATTATTTTTACCGCTACTTTGGTGGAACGTGGGCGGGGAGCGAAACGTATGATTGCGCTTAATTTTGCCCGATGGCCCAGCATGTAATCTGTATTTTCCATCGCTTTGCACGCCCGCGATGCGTAACAACGCCGCCTTACAAGCTCCATTCTCCATTCTTGTCGGCGTACAAGTCTTCGGGAAGACGCGACCTTTCCTCGCTTCCGTTTTTTACCTAAGATCACGCGCGAGACATGCCACTTGTTCTTTCTTCGGTGCAATTTCGTTGATTGCAATTTCACATTACGCGCGCCCAGCTATCTTGTATGGGAGATACAAGGCTGTCCCCTGAGATGGCAATATGTGATAAAAACACCTTTTTGGAAAGATTACTCCCGTCACGTTCTTTCCTTTCTTTGCTTTATAATTATGCATCATCTCGTGGGTGCTATTTTTACATTTTGCAGGAAATATTATTTTCATTACGTTATAAAGCTGCCCTTCTCCCATAGAAGCCTTACATTATTAACAAATAGGTTTACGATTAAGGAATTTCATGAGTAACGCCTATGTACTTTCGTTAATAGATTATATTTACGAAGCATATTTTTTTGCTTTTCTATAAAGTAATAATGAGCAAACTTCTGTGATTGGAAAAAATCGAATAATTTATGTACATATTTATTTGAACGCTTATATTATTCTTTTGAACGTAATCTATTTAATATTGATGAATACAGTAAAAAACTTTCTAACTCACTATCTTATAAGATTGAATTTCATGAATATTTATGCATATAACGAAATCAAGCTGTTATTTTAATTAAAAGTAAATAAAATATTTGCTGACTCCTTTCCGCTCATAATTTAATCGGTTTCAAATTACATTTTAAAAATTTCTTATCGATTACAATCGCTTTAAAAATCATTTTGTTTAACTATATGACTTATATATATATATATATATAATATATATATATATATATATATTTATTTATTTATTTATTTCATTGATTAATCGAATATAATAAAACATTAAAATAAAATTAAATTTGCTCTTGTATATACGCTCTTGTACATATTTATGCTTATATTCTTATTTTTACAATTAACACTAAAAAAGAATATTGGTAAATTAACGTTTCACTTGTGCGTAATTTAAAATTATGTAATTAAAATAAATGCTGTTCAGTTAATAGTTTTCTTCACAAGCTCATTATAACATAATGTTTTCCATACTGTTTTACACGCACAAAAACAATCAAGAAAATTTTACATGTTTAATTATAATATTTAGTGGAAATCTAAAAGAATTGTCGTTATAAGACTTTTTTAAGATGTTAAAATAATTTCATAATAATAGAGCACGTTTTACTTAAAATATAGTGATTTACAGAAGGGGTCACATCGACGATTTGTCACAGATTATTGTTTTTCTCATTACTTATTACTACAGAATCTACAAATATATATGTCCTTTGAATGTTTAAATAACTATGTTACAAATATATGAACACGGCCATTAATTTTATCGTGACGGACGAGTTTAAAGGAAGAAATGTATACATAGCGAAAAACTAAACAGTGTGCAGTACAAATGAACTCCCGACTTACAAGGACATCGGGATGATTCGAAAGGGAAACTCGCTTATTTAGTAGTAAATATAAACAATCGTTAGTTTAGCATGAGAAGGCCATTAGGAATGGTGCGTAATAAGCGAGAACGAGAGCGATTTAAAGAGATCGATGGGCAAAAAGCCGTGAAGAAGTTGTTGGCGAAGGGAAGGACTTGGTCGGCGATTCCCTTTTTTACTATTTTTGTTGTTGTTGTTTTGTTTGCTTCTCCTTTCCACTGGAGAAACGCGTTGCTGTCGCTGCCAACAAGGTAACCGACATAACGCGCCTTCCCGGATGAATCATGCACACAGGAAGTGGCCCGGGCGTGAAAAAAAAAAACCCTCCAGTGATGCGCAACCGCCGTGCTCCATTTTTCGGTGGCAGTAGAGGGGTGGGAGGATTGTCGCGGCGTAGGTGGTCTCTCGTTAGCTTACCGATTGACTTTGATTTTTTTTTTGTCGTTACCAGGTGGGGATGAAGCTTTAGTTTTTCTTGTTTAAGCGCTCGGTAAATCGTACGTATTAGCCTTGGCTGACTGGTTAACGTGACATTTGCGCTCGCGTTTTCAACGACATTCACCCCCTCACCGGCAAGCTAATAAATATTCGTCTTTAGAGCGCGGCCGCTTATGTTTTTAGGGCAACTTATGTTTTCACGTCGGCAAAACATTTTTTCATTGCAATGCTATCTCGTTTAAGACTAATACTTTTTTGGCACTAAGCCACGATTAAACGCTGAATAATAAATGCACAAGGTGTATGATAAAACGTGGTAACTTATTCAATCAAAATTGATATTAAATGAATGAGGAATTTGTTATGACAACTATTATAAGCCATATATCTTTAATATTCGCGTTTATTGATTAAATATGAAAATACCTGAATTAACAGTTTTAAAAAACATACTATCTTTTCTGTGAATAATCGATAAACTTTTATAATAGAAACACTACTCAGGTTATTAGATTATTTATATTTCAAAAAGCGCTTTCGTTTGCACGTTTATGGCAAGTGTTTGTATTATGGCAAAATTTACCTAAGAATTTTAAGATAATTAACATTTCTTTCACTATTCATGCAATTCATTGAATGACAAATATATTTTTTGTAATGTACATATAAATAGTGATTATGAAAATTTTTATTGTACAATACCTTTCATTATTATTATTACATTTTATGGTATTGTAAGGCATCTAGTATTCGTTGAACGATAGTCTTTTACGAAATTAGAAGTAGTCACTTTATGCGATCAATATTAGTATATTATGATGCTTATTGATGTTTATAATATTTTAGAAATTGGTAATAATATGTCTTATTGTTCAAAACAAAAATATGTATTTTAAATATATCAAATTTTATAAATTGTCGTCAAGTAAATTAACTTATTACCTTTTTTTTTTTTTTTTTTTTTTTTTTTAAAAACAGCTATAATTATTTGGATATTATAATGATGATTGATATTAGATGAGCAAACGATTTTTTATCTTTAAATAACTGTTTGGAAAATAACCGTATAAAAAGTATCTACAGATAGGAGTTACTGGTAAGATTATACATACAGAGACGCGTGGGTTGTTTACATATCTGTTTAATTATTAAAAATAAATACAAGTTGTTATGATCCATATGGATTGTAAGTATTTGATGACATATCCGAAGTATTATGCCTATTATTGGTAAAAAAGAAAAAAAAAACATAAAAAATAATGACAATTGAAGAAATGATATAATTTATCAATTAGAAAGTCTATATGGTTGAGTAATGTAAGTTTGAATGCTTGATACATTCTCGCTTCATTACTTTCATTTTATATTTAATAGTAAACTTTGATTATTAGAATTCTGTGTTTGTATAGAAGAAACTGTGCAGAGAAAGATCGTAATTATACATTAATTTATCGCTTTATGGAGAAAGTTGTGTCCAGTAGAAAATATAATGTCATAATATTTCAACGCCTTGTAAAATATTCTTACTTTCTAAAGAAATTTATTTAGCGACTGAAAAACAAAATATTTCAACAAATTTCTTGAACTTCTATAATTTAATCGATTTCCCAAGTTAAGGTACTGAAATTTATTAAAAGCCGGTTAAAATATAACCACAATATGTTTTATATAAAATCTTATCATATTTAACTATCAGATGCTAATATATTTTTTTTAGAAATTTAAGTTCTTATTAAATTTTATTGAAATACTCGAAGATTGAAAAATCTGTACTACGTACAGTGCACCCATAACATATATATAATTCATAATACAGAATATAAAATTGGCCTACATACGAATAATTATAAGGATTCACGAGTTTATATGAGCACATTGATAGAGTCGAGTTGATAATATCCATTTAACATAGACATGGAAGTATATTCTGGGAAATATAATAGCGGATGTGAGAGACTCGTTTACAAGGATTTGAAGACTTCATAACTTTTTCCAATTACTTTTCTCGACTATTTCATCGCAACATGTTCACGATGATGCACATTGGATGACGAAACGCTTGTCCAAAGATGGCACATTAGCCATAAGCTGAGCCCGCTAGTGGGTGAAATAATAATAATTGCATTATAACATCATAAAAACACCCGGGGCTACCAGTGCTGTCTCCTCGCATCATCCCGACAAGTCAAAGCGAGCGATTTATGCGAGAGTCGCGGCCACAAGCCAATCCCACTTCTTTCGGCTCGAGGCTAATGTTGTGAATGCTGCAGGTGCCTCGAAGATCAAACGCTCGGCTGCTGAATTTCATCAATGACTAGGGCCGATGCTCGCAAGGGGCCCTTTTCGAAAGATGCGGAGCTCCCATAGATTATTGTAATCCTTTGAGCGCTGCATCTACAAGCCTACCACTGCATTTTATCTCCCTAAGGCTCAATTGGGGCGTAACATTCTAATGCCATGTTTGTTTGGAAATGAAACATGTTTTATTGAATTTAAATAGCTTATTGCGTAATGCATTCACGATACGGCAATATTGATTTTAAACGGCTCTTCCAACTCTTATCATAGCTCTTATCTAACTTCATACTATTCGCTTTAATTTGTTCTTTTAATACTTCTACTAAAGATTAAGATTACACTATTGGAAAATATTATTATGCAGGTAAAAAAAAAGCATTGAGATAGTTAATACAATCACACTACGGCTAATATAATATATCAATGCTGTGTAACGATATAATTTACGCGCACTGTCTTTAGCAACGAATTTGCATTTTATTCTTCATACTTGTTGAATAAATTTTCTCATATAATATCATGTAGTCGGCATTCAATTTTCCTCCAAGTAGTCAGCCAATCTCGTAGTTTATGCAATGTGTCGCTTAATCTTGGTCGTTCTGGGGGCGTCGGTAAGACGTACGTTGTAACGATAATAAAAATGTAACGCCTAGCGCGAGCGAGTCTTTCAAATGTCAAGGCAGAATTTTTGGACGAAAAGCCATTAGCTTCTTACCTTAGCGATCGAATCGAATTTCAGAGTTCTCGAATTTCAGAAGCCGCGCAGTCGTGTGCCACTTGGTCGCGCGCTATGGGAACACGCGAGCGCGCGACCCTATACGTGTGTTTCTTCGACGCACACGTATACGGGCGTGAAGAGACGTCAAAGGTGCGAGGGGTTTCAATGGGGCGTCTGGGAAGAAGAACGTGGCCATCGAGAAGATCAAATATTTGTACGCGCTTTGAAGACAATTGGCTGTATGGGAAAGCAACTTGTAGATGCGCTTGTTAAAATACGAGAGAAAGCGAAAGCAGATACATGAAAATAATGTATATGTCCGTTGCTAAGTTGAACTCATGGGAAGTGATGGACAAATATAGAACGGTTTGTTTTTTATTTTCTCATCCTTCATGCTCTTTTGCCTCTTGGCAATTCCACGTAGAATGCATCGAGTCGAGTTGTTGATTGTTAACTTTTTTCGATATATTCTTATTGTTTCGTTACTAACATCCTCACTATTATTTTGCGAGTTTTACGTTTTTTTTGCAATGCAAGCAAACGGATGATCACATACTTTGCTATTCACAAACTTAAGTCTATCGATTGTCAATCTAAAGTCTTATAATATATAGGTCGTTAATTAAGATTTAAGAAAATAAAGGAATATTCAATAGATAATTCAAGCATTATTATTCGGAATTACTAATTACGTTAAATAAAGTTTGGAAAAATAGTGCAAGGCTGAGGATATATACGTCAGTATAAAGGATTATGCGGAATGGATAATTGAGAAGGAATGGATTATTTATTATTTCATCATACTTTTCAAGCTACTGCATGAGCATTGTATATTGTTAAAAACATTTTTACCCATTAATGACAACAACAACAACAACAAGAATGTATCAAATTTTCATGACTGTTCGATGAATTTGTAAATTGGAATACCATAATTAATACAATAATAGTTTAACGAAAAATAAAAAATTTCATTATTCAAATTTCAATTATTATAGAAATATTCAGTATAGAAATTAATAATAATAAATTTGGGGAAAAAATATTTGATATAAACAAATTGGTTATAGTGAATTTGGAAAATAACGGATAATAAAGTTGATATAGTACATACAATTATTTTAATCAATAATTTTATTACAGAATTTATACCTGTCGTTACTATTCTGACATTGCCTATATTACATTTTATATTATTTTATGAACATACTATATTTTTATCCTATATTCGTTCGTTGCATGTAGAAATAAAAAGTATTGTATTGAGTTAAATGGACAAAATATTTGAAGCTTTTCAATTGTCATGTTATAATTGCAGAGGGTATCTCTTAATATCGATAGAAAAATAAGAGAGTTAGGTATAAAGGATATGATAGTGGTCGAAGTAACTTAAAGCTCAGGTTGGCTCGGCACATCAGATGATGAGAAAATTGTTTTCAGCGTATTGATGGCTGATCTCAATTTAAGAAATCCCAAGCTAAGAAAAAGTGGCGATAGAATCGTAGATATATAAGAACGTGGGTATGGCACAAATTGAAGAAAAAAACAAAAACAAAAAATAAAACAACGAGGAGCGAAGCATAAAGAAGAGAGAGAAAAAGCGAGGTCGATATTAACGGTGGACGAGAAGGAGAAAAGCAGAAAAGTGAGAAGGACAGAGGAAGAGAAGATGAGGAATGTCGAGATAGTGTGTTGTGAAGAGAACATAGATGAAAAGAAATCGAGAAGAGGAGCGGACGATAGTGTTGGTGTGATCGGTCACCGAGTCGAGGCGAGAGGGAGAAAACTAAGTGAAAGAGAAGAAAGAATCAATATATATATATATATATATATATATATATATATATATATATATATATATATAGAGAGAGAGAGAGAGAGAGATTGAGAGAGCGCGAAAGAGAGAGAAAGGGTATGTGAGTGAGACGGATCAATTGCAGAGGAGGAGTAGACAAGGAGGAGGATATAATATGCCAGCGACGGTTAATCCTGTGATCGGGTTCAGGGGGCAGTCACATCGCTTCTCATTGCTGTTGCGTCCTCTCACCCTCGCTCTCTGTCACCAATCGCTCTCTCTCTCTCTCTCTCTCTCTCTCCTCTCTACTTCTCCTCTTCTGTCCCTTTTACCTTCTCTCGCCCTCTCTCCTTCTCGCTGTATCCTCTCTCACTCTGCTTCTGTAAACACGCTTCGTATTACAAGAGCTTATGGGCATATTCGTGTTTTGCGTGAATGTTTTTTTAGCGTTACGTGGATTTTCATAAAAATTGTTGCAGACACGATGGCGAGTTTAAACTAATTTATCGTTAGAAAATGTACCGTGATAAAGAAAATGTTTAAAATTTAAAAAATAATAAAATTTATGTGGAAAAAGTATAATAAGGTACTAAGGAAATTTTTTTAATTACTTCATTAATAGTGTTTGTATTATTAAATTAGTGTTAGAATTTAAAGCAAACATAATTATTTATTGCAAAATATATATAATTATTAATGATATTTAGTACAAATGGAAACAAGTATTGATATTCGTATAAATTATGTTTCATAATACACTGATTTTATAACGCTTGTTTATTTCTTGAAACTAAATAGAAATCAGTGTATAGAACAATTTCCCGTTGCCTACTAATTCATGGAACTTATTCATAGTTAAGTTATATCACTTCTATAACTTTCCACATGCTAGGCAATGATGATAATATTTAACATTAATATAAACCATTATAATCAACATAATTTTGAATAATTTGATAACACTTGAGAACGAAGTCTTAATAATTTGTTAATAACACGGTGGAATATATATTAATTAATGATGGTAAGAAAATTCGAAATAAAAATTTGTATAGATTGCATTATAAAAATTGTTTAGATATATTGCAAATAATATTAAATAATATAATCTTTATATACTGGTAGTGTTATAAAATAAATATTATGCAATTTTTAAGCACATTTTAGTAAAAGTTAGATTTAAACTCTACTTAGTTCGTTTAACTTTAATTGGTTTAAGTTTCTCGGCTTTAATAAGAATATAAGTTTTTCAACTAATTTCTGTATACCTTTCCATATATCTATTCATATATATATATATATATATATATATATATATATATGCGCGCGCCCGTACGTGTGCGTTTTTGTACGAGTATGCATGTGTATTTATACACAATCCCTTATATTTACTTAATTATTATTATTAATATTAATGATAGCATAGTATAGATTTAAACATCTTTTTCTTATTACTTAAAAATGTCTCTCCATATTATATCAAATTGCCTACATTAATGAAGTGACAATAATTTTGGCAATTATTTAATTTGATATTTTAATTGTTTAGTTGAAACTTAAATTATACTTTTGATTCGTAATAAAACAAAAAAATTAAAGAAATTTAATTAGGAAATAAAAATTATATAAAATTATCATGAAAATTAGTTTTAATTATAAATAAAAGAGTGATCAAATAAGGATAAAAATACATACTCTTAGTTAATCAACGTTTTAATTTATAATAAGAAGTAAAATTATTATTTTAGTTTATTATAAATAATTGTGAAATGCTTAGTGAGAAATGTGTCTATTTTTACTTTTTAAGTGTGAGTATAATCTATTGATGGAAACTGTACACATGGAAATAGTAATATACCGAATAAATTTATAAATTGCTTCTTCAATTAAGTTGGATGTATTCTGGAAATATATCTGTTGAATTATAACACAATAGATTTACTATAAATGAATATTCAAAAATATTGAAATTTTTTTACACTATATTTTATGAGTAATCAAATAAGTTATAAATAACATGAATACATTATTTTACATTAATAAAACATTCGAATGAGATATTTCTTCTATTTTATTCTGTTAATACTTAATATTTATATATTTTTCAATTTAAAAATTTTTAAAAATATAATGTTTCTATAAGTACTTTTATAGGTTTTAATTTCCATTTTTCTTATTTTTCAAAGTTTTTATTTATGTAATGTGAAAAATGAATGGTTAACGAAGCCATACACGTATCGCAATATTAAAATACAATCGTAATTTTTAAATCATCTATAAAAATATTAAAATAGTAAGAAAATAATTCCATTCATTATTTGGTGCGTTGGATTTAAGTTACAAGAGAGTTTGTTTGATGAAAGTAAAGATTAAACTAATTAATCTTCAAAATGAATATAAACTATTTAGTAAATTATGGATTTATTAATAGGTCATAGTGATATAAAAATTTCTCATTTCATTATTATTTTATTCCAACGCTCGTCTACAATAATATTCATAACAGCATTAAATTATTTACCTACTTTATGAAGTTTATAAAATACTTTTAAAAATGTAAAAAAATTTTTTGCCGATATTGAGTTAATATATGCATATAATTGTATGTAATATAGTGAATAAATCGTAATAGTAGGAAATTTACGGTCAAAAGTTGCTTCATGCGGCTTGTTCTTCTCTCATGTTATGCACTTGAATATCCACTTTTGCGAGAAGTATCTTCTTAAGAATCTAAATTGACTAGGTTAGCACAGAAAGCCATAAGAAACTCTTGTCAACTTTCCATCTTTTTCATCCGAGATCAGAGAAATCGTAGCTTAATCTAAATAATGCATAAGCAGAGTAGTGCTTAGCGTAGGCTAGATTTTAAGCGAAGCTCATAAATAGCAAGTAAGGCTATAAATAGCTGTGTGCACTTGTAAGTTACATTGGCACATCGAATGGTATAATCGACATAAAAAGGAAAATGAACAGGCGCTTGGTTAATTTCGATTCTCGCTAATCAATTTTTCAGAGACCGGCAAAACCTTTAGCCACTGTCGTTTAATCGTCGGCGGTGTATATCCAATGGTATTTTCAAAACGGGCTCGCGAAGTTTATTTAAGCGGTTTTCCTCTTCGCCTTTGGCCTCGCCTCCCACCGGCATTTTATAATCACCTGGCCGTCGGCGATACATTAGTCCGGGTATATAAGAGAAAGAAAACGATGGGTTGCCAGCGAGGCTAACGAACTCCCTGTGCATCGCACCGAAGTTTTCCCTGGCTATTGCAGGAGCGTTAATGGCCGACCGAAGCGAAAAGTAACCAGGCGTGGAGAGTTCTCGTGCCACTCTCTCTCTCTCTCTCTCTCTCTCTCTCTCTCTCTCTGTCTGTCTGTCTGTGGAAAGAGCGCGCAAGCCTGTCCTCGCGTTTCTCTATTCGCAGTGCGCTCGCGATCTTGCCCCGAAAGGATTTACGGTGCGCAATTAACCGCCAAGCACCAAGATCACGATCAAGTGCCACCAAGGACGTGCTCCGAGGCATCAAAGTAGGATCTTCGCATCAAAACTTGACTTCGTGACTGCCGGCCGATCAGCAGTCGGAGAGGAGTGGACGAACTAAGTGTATATCGAGTCCCAACGATTGACAGAATTTTCGGGATAATTGTGTGTCTGGCAAAGTTTTGTAACGATAATTAACCTTGAATCAGCTTATGCCTTTCTCCTTTTATTTTGATTTTCTGATTCTTAACCTGTACTAAAGGCAGAGATAATAAGATAGCGCGCGCATGAGAGAGAGGGTGGGACAATTCTCATCAAGTATATTGACATTCGTACTTCTGAAATATCTTTATTTGTTAAATTTCATTGCTAGCAAGAACTTCTGTGATAAAACTAGTAATACAAATGCTATCAAAGCTTATTATCAAAGGTTTTATGAATTTATATCCTATAATTTGAAATTTGCATGTTTTAAAAACAACTCGAAAACATTTTTTTTATAAATTTTATTTTTATTGATATATCTTATTTATTCAAATGAAATAATTGATACTTGGTTTTGAAATTTGAAGATTCATGCGAAAGCTTCCAAGATGTAATTTTTATCTTGTAAAGTTTTTAATATTCCATTTGATTCTATGTATATATATACTTTAAAATGGATTCTATCATACAATTTAAGCAAAAATTTCATTTTAAAAATATCGCCAGTAATATTCGTCATAATTCTATAAATTAAACAATTCACACAAATAAATCTTAATTCACTGTGGCTGCTTTTTATGTTATTAATTAATAAGATTTTTTTATGATCATCAAAAAAAAAAAAAAAAAAAAAAAAAAAAAAAAAAGACCGTAGCAAATTAAGTTTTTTAAATTTTACGAAAATATTTAAAACATCACGAGTAGATATGAATAACATAAATCGTATTTTATTTACTAATTCGCCAATAAATAAATGCTAATGATATTAAATAGAATAATCTTAATTTTTAATTTTTTTTAATTCTTCATTGTTTACTGATATGTTTCTGATATTACTGATATCTTTCATCAGGATTATTTCCCAATTTTGTTTCCATTTTCAAATAAACCTCGCGCAACCATTTACTTCAATGCATCATGTATTGGCGAATAAAAATATTGGCAATCTTATAAAACTCGAAAGCTGTCGATGTTTTTTTATGACAGCATTTGTCATTCGGTAGTGCGAAGCCAATAATAACAGTTAAAAATAACCAGCGACCGGACAATCTTAATTTTAAACGATTTGCTTATGGACTTGGTCGATTCGAGGAGTAGACCCGCGTCGACAGACAATCCTCTGATTCGAGTTAGATTGACGGGGAGATGGTGATGGTGGTGGTGGCGGCGGTGACAGTGGAGGTGATGGCGATGGTGGTGGTCGAGGAGGAGGAGGAGGAGAAGAAGTATGTGGAGAGCGGAAAGCCGGGTCAAACGATGTCAACTCTGGTATTTAACAACATGCGAGGACGTGCCAAGTCTTTAAACCCGTGTCAAGGGCCTCGACGCTCATCAGACGTAATGAGTTCATGAGCTGTGCCGCTCGTTTCTTCTTCTCGCTCTTTTTCTCTCACCGAGGGACAGTGGTCTGGCGCTGCCGCGGTGAATGCATCCTCGTGTCGCGAATCCAAATTGCCGCGATGCTACTGATAAAATGAAAACTGCAAGAATTATTTAATGACGAATTAACGAGGTTTGCCAATTTTCCAGTGAATGCGCTGTAGATGCCGAAATCAAGAAACGGCAAAACTCAATTTGACCACATTACTTAGTTGATATTAAAGTAATTAATGCAATACAAATACGCTCATTACGAAATTTATGAATGTGCAATTTTCTTTTACCTTTCAATTGAGAAATTGCATATATTGTGTTTCAAATTTGCTTTTTAAATTTACCTCTAAAACTTGCAATAAACCTAATTGTTGAATAATACTTATTTTTATTAGCTATGCGTAGTGTAATTTTTTTCAATGATATTGTGAAATACAATTCAAATAAAAGATTGTACAGCTTTTACGCAGAAAGGTAAATACAATTCCGTTTCGTTCATTAAACGAATGACTCAGTCTCATTGTTTCGTAATTATCAGTAAGAACTGCAGATAGTTTCAATAAAAAATATACTTGTTAAATGTATATATATATATATATATATATATATATATATATATATATATATATAATTCACGAAAGAAGTACAATTATTTACATTAATATATATAATGAAATATGATCTAAGTAAGATCTAATAAGGTATTTAAATCTAGTACGGTAAAATTGTCAATTAGATACAGGATACGAAGATGGCAGAAATAGTTGTATTATTTCTCGAGTACTTTGAATAGTGTAATTTAAATATTGAAGAGATGAGTATCGTTTTTAAAAAAAGGGACAGTTGGTATTGTAGCAGGTGGCGAGAACGGTGGGATGACAAAAACATGCTCGATTCGTCGACTGTCCGACGGTGAGAGGGGGGAGGGAGGAAGGAGGGATTGAGTAGGCCTATCAAATCGCGCCCAAGCTCGTCGCTAAAAAGAAAATGATCTTGGCCCCAGAGTTGGAACACTAAATCCGACGCGCATCGACATTGTTTAGACGAGGGAGGAAGGACGGCAGGGGCCGGTACACATGGCCTGCCAACCAGATCGCGGGTCTCTGACCTTGAAGCGCTCGACGCCGCGCAATCGATACTGCGATCTTTAAAGCCCTCGGTCTCCCGCTGCAGCGCGTCCGGGGAACGCACGAAAATGGCCCGAGTCCGATCGTAATCGCATCGTCGATCTTGGCTCCGCTCTCCTCCGGTGCGTGAGCTCGCTCGATCCTTCGATCCTCATTTCCATTGCTCGCTTTTTCTACCTTTCTCCCTCCCTTCCCTACTCTCCCTCCCGCGCACTTTCCCTGCCTCACTCCCTTCCTCGCGCTCGCTCTCACACATACTCTCTCTCTCTCTCTCTCTCTCTCTCTCCCTTTCTCTCTCTTTCTCTCCCTCCCTGTCTCTCTCATTCACTCCCTGCCCATATCTCTATCTCTATCTCTATCTCTTGGGCCCTTAATAAGGGAGCGGGCGGCAAGGATCAGGCTCCGATAATCGGCCCTTTGAGCTCGAGGAGACGACTCGCTGACGCGCTGATTATACGCCCTTTGAAATGATTTTCGTCAGCTCGTAGAGAAGCGTGCGGCCGTTTAAGAGTGCCTTTTGGGTCTTAACAATTATGTGAAATATGCCGTATAACGGACAAATATGTAAGCGCGTTTTATTCCGCGTTGAGGGTGGCCGATTTTTGCCGTAATTTTCATGAAAACATACGACGTCTCTTACGAGTAACTATTTATATTTATAAAGTGTGCTGCCCGTCTCTCCCTATCGTTACTGCCACGAAAAATGACAAATTACGCGTTTGCTTTCCATTATCTTTTTTATAAGTAAGAAGAAAAAACGCCAACCTAAATGTTTCACATGTATTTCATTTTACTCGAAAGTATATGTACGTTATTTTAAGAGCAAGAATAATTCATTAATTATACATCGTTAATGTCTCTTGTTTCTCCGTTTATTATCTTATTATATTATTCATTTAGCAAAGGTATTATTTGTACATCACAGCCTATATTTGCGGAAACACACACGCACACACGCACGCACGCACAGACATGCACACACATATATATATATATATATATATATATATATATTTATTATTTTACTATCTAGTACGACACTAAATATGTTATAATATCTTGAAATATCAATGCACATTTTAAATTTTTATCTTTAGCATTTAACATTTATACACAAAACATACAAAACAGACAAAATGCACGCACAACACGCACGCACGTATGCACGCAGAGAGAGAGAGAGAGAGAGAGAGAGAGAGTGAGAGAGAGAGACAGAAAACACGCACAAACAAACATCCACGCAAATGAAATGAAATAAAATCTTACGACATTTTGTAAAATACTTGATTATAAAATATTATAAAATAATTATCTCATTATGTAGAGGTAAATATATGAATATATAATATATGCGTATAAATATACATTTATTTAGCTTAAGAATTTAGCATTTACAAATTAGTCATGATATATGATACGACCTATTGTTCGGGCGGACTATTATTCTTAATGACTCTTTAAAAATCTCAAGCATTCGGTAATTCGAAGCTTGCGCTTTTCTCTTTGCTGTGTTGGTGTACGCGCACGTTCGACGTGTACAAAAATTCTCAGTGCAGCAGACGCAACAGTCTATGCAAATGGCAATTCTTTTGAAAAGGAAGGATGATTGTTTCGGCGAGTCCTTGATGTGCTGGCATTTCGCGAAGTCTTGAGAAAAAGTAGAAAAAAGAGGGACAGCCAAAAAGGAAGAAAAAACGCGAGAAGCCATCGCTCGACTGGAAGCGAGAAACAGCGTATTAAATGTATATATGACTAACTGGCAATTATTGTTACCCCGGACGGGAAAATCCCGGCGGATTGTATGTTAATGCGCCGGCGGGCGGCAAAGTCATTGCCATCTTTCGCGTAACTCTCCCGGACATCTTCCATATTCTATGTATTCCAGGCGCGTTGTTTGTTTTTCGAGTATGGAATGGTCTGATGATAAAACAACGCCAGATGCCGAGCAGCCATGCACTTGCATCTCTTTTTTGCCCGCTACTCGAGGGATTATTCGATCGTAATTATTATTCATTCTCTTTATTGTGTTATTATTATTATTATTATTATTGTTGTTGTTGTTATTTTATAAGCCGTGAGTGTGATGCGTGTATGGTTAGTAGTGGGAGAATCCGTGGGAGTACGCTTTGGTAATGTAATATAAAGGAATGAAAAGCTGTGGATGCCGAATTTGATGATGTCAATAATTAATAATAATTACGATAAAGGCGAATTGGGTGAGCGAACGAATGAATAGGAAGGATTTGCGTGAGCGATGAGCAGTTGTAAGAACGAGGACCACCGTGTTATTGAACATCTTGATGTCGTAAACTCGCTTACTTTTATTTTGTCGCATTCTCTTTGAAATTAGAGTCCAAACCCGAAAAATCCAAGATTCGAATATAAAAAAATCCCTTGCGTTTATATTTCGAGGATAAAGAGCTGGCATATAATTAGAAAGTACCGACTGATAAACAGAGACCGCGGCTAATTAATAATTTACAGCTCTGTTAGCACGAAGTTAATTCCGAAGACTCGCGTTGCCGGGGGCACTAGTGCAACAGTTTCTTTTAACGTTCGTGCGGCTGAAAATAACGTAACTACATACGGCAAGAGGCCTTTATGCATATATGTAAATATTTGCGTTAGCGCAATGAAAAAGGAAGGCTGAAATGTAAACGGTCATGTGGGCCTGAATAACATTTTTTTTTTTTTTTTTTTTTTTTTTTTTCATAATCACGTGCTTTAATGACGTGAGCGAGACAGAGGGCCGCTTATAACGAGTGATTCATGCACATCAGATAGAGCTGTACGGCTGATGTGGAGAGAAGGATATGGCAGAAGGAGAGCAGAAGAGCAATCGGGAGATGATCCGGCAACTAGACATCGATATATGGTAATGCATCCAAGGGGTGTAGAGCGTCTGTGGGATGTGGTGGTGGAGTGGTGGTGGGGTGGTGTTGCGCGACCCCATTCCCATCGCGCCATCTCGTTACTCTATAATGGCACTATTATCGCCGTACCGACTATTATCACCGCAACAAAGTGACGGAAATGAATATTTAGCGGTATAATTTTTAGGCTCCCGCGGGTTTGCGCCGGGAGAGCCGCCGCTCCTGATGCATGTGGCGAAACGCAATGCGCAACGCCGGCAAGAGGAAGCGGGCTCCCCCCCCCCCCCCCCGCGCGTCCGCGCTGTTCCCAGTCAGAAGGGCCAAGGATACGGAGCGCATTTTCGTTCGAACGGGCGCTCCTCACGACTACTTTTTAAAAGCCGCGCGCGTAATAAGGCCGTCGTCGTGAATTGCTGGCGGGGCCCATTCGTCGTCGCCATTCGTTAAATTGCTTCAACAGCGCCTCTCTTTAATTCCTTTCCCTCCTTTGGCCAGGATGGGCTGGGCCTCCTTTCGCTCGCATGCCACATCTTCCGTCTCCTACGTAGGTTCCCATATTACACGCACTGTCTAAGCTCGGGCATCTTCGTCCGATCCTGGTTGGTTAATCGAAGCATCACGTGTGACGAACCCTTCTCTCTCTCTCTCTCTCTCTCTCTCTCTCTCTCTCTCTCTCTCTCTGTGCCTCCCTCCTCACCGGCCCTCTTCGCGATCCTTATTTCTTGAGCGTTCTCGATTCTCTGTGTCAGGTCGTTGCTGTCGATTGGAACATAGAAACGATCCCCGGGAGGGAGCCAGGCGGGCCTTCGACAGCTTCGCTCCTTCGTGATTCTCGGCTTTGGCATCATTGCCAAATTTTTTGTTGCAATGCTTTGTAACGGCGAGCAGCAGCGCTCGACTCGTATGATGACTCGCTTGTATCGTGCGAGCTAGGACCGCAGCCTCTTTGATACCCAGGCAAGGCAGCGATGTCGGCTAGATGTCGGCTAGACCATGTGGAAATATCAAATTTATTATAATCGCCGCGTGGATTGCCGAAGAGATGAATATCGCGGCGTTTCTTCAACAAAGACAAGGTCTCCCCTTCATCCGGATTCGCTGTTCCGCTCTGATCAATAGTTGCAACGCCTCGGAGGGTCGGTGAGTTATGCGAAACCGGTAGGAGAGTAAGAGGCGAGGTAGAGAGGGATGGAGAATGTCGGACTAATGAATGTAGTGACCAAGCGAGCGATTAGAGTTCCAGCACTCTCGGAAAGTGTGCGCCACCCTTTCCTTTCGCACTCGAGTGGCTTCTCTTCTTAGGTGACTTCCACCTTCTTGCTCTTCTACTCTTTTAATTAAACTTTCATGTTCCTTGGTGGCAGTGTTAATGTGCCTTGACCGAGTAATTACGTTCTTTTTTATTCGGCTGCTCTCGTCGAGTGCACCGTTTTAGGAATTTCAGTTTTTGCCTTTTCAAAGAGAATTTTTCATACAACACTTGGCATCATAATTGCGCGGAGTGTAAAATGTCTTCATTTCTAGTCGAGCATTCCATTTTAATTAATTCCTCCGCTCACGATATTCATGAAGGAAATGCTTTTTCTATCCTTCAGCTCATATAATTATTAGTCAATATCAAAAGTCAAGATGAAACATATTTTAACATAAATTTTACGGGAATAATTTCTGCTTATAAGAATGTTTGTGACCCCGGCAATAAGAATATTTTGAAATGTCAGAATTGCAGATTTATTTATCGCTTTCCTCGGCGATCTTCTACACAGATACTTACATTTTCATAAATACATACACACACACACACACACACACACACACACACACACACATATATATATATATATATATATATATATATATCATTATGGAAATTTGTTCTTAAGAAATATGCCCGGCTTATTGTACTATATATTTTTTAGTTAAAGGCATCAACTATTGCGCGGCTCATGGAAATATAAAATACCGTATATCTGAGCTAAGGGAAACGGCAAACAGATCCTTTAGCTTATCAAATTAATTGTTTATAAAACAATATATTTAAGATTATATTAGTGAAAATAATTTGCTTACATAAATATTTAATAAGCACCATAATATATTTAAACTTTTGCTTTGCTGTTAACATCATAACCGCCCGTATCTTAATCGGGAATCGTTGCAGAGCTTTTGAATATAACTTATCAGTCCCATTTCCTGAAACGAAGAAGACATTAAATACACACGGAATAATTTATGTTTAAATTATTCGCTAATCAGGCGAGCGCAACGCGCACACACGAGACGACACAATACAACACAACACACACGCGCATGAGTAAAAGATTTTAAAAGTATGGAATTAATATCATTCTTTCATGAATAATAATGTTTAAGCTATTGCTAGTCGATAGTCTTCGATATTTCGTAATTATAATCGATATTATAGAAAGAGGGGAAATAATTTGGAAATTTTTGCAAACACGGATATTTATTATTATGCTCGATGGTGGTATCGCTCGAAATTTAAGAGAAAAGGGCTTTTCTTCCTTGTCAAATCAGCATTCAGGCAGTTGTTTTAAATTACAATGCGATTTGTTACTTGAAAATTGCCGATCCATTCAAAATAAAGGGAAATCTTTGACACCGCTGCGTGCTTGACACCTGGCGTAAAAAATAGTCCGCCATTACGCGCACGCAAAGGTATTTTCGACAGTGAGAAGTGGGGGAGTGGGGTACCGGTAAGCCAAAGGCCTGCAAATATACGAGTGGTCCCTTTCATCCGTTGCTACGTTACTACGTGGAAAATACGTAAATTTGCTCCAGACTTTTTTCATGGGCATTCATAACGATTCGTCACCTCGCGCGCAGTTCAAAGGTCCTTAAATCATGCCCCGTGCTACCTTACATCCGCTTGATAGCTCGAATAGTCGTAAATGTATATAGCCAAGGAGACTGAGAAGAAAGTGTGAGCAGGAGGTTTATGCGCGCGCGCTCGGCACTTTGACCACCTTCGTTGTTATGCTTTTTCCTTTTTCACCCTGGAACGAGTCGACTGTAAACTCCGACTCTAAACGAAGTATTTTTTAATGATCAATAAAAGATCATTCTTATAAGGTATGAAAATTGTCGAAATCATTATTATTAACGGGCTTTTGATGAGTTTCCTACATAATCCGTGTGGATTTTTTTTCTCCTTCGTTTTTGGTATAAAATCATGTAAAATCAGCGATTCTGCAAAACTCGTAAAGTGCGTGATCGCGCATTTATCTCGATTGAATGGAAAATTTATGGAAACAAATTTCTTTTTTTCTTCCTTTCTTTTTTTTTTCTTTTCTTTTTTTCGTTATTGCTCGATACACTAGTATTGATAAAATATTAAAGCTTTATAATTTGAAATTTTTATTTTAGGTAGGTCGGCGCTTTACATTCTGTTTCGAGATCATTTTACCATTTAAGGTAAGAAAAATTCTTTGTATTATACCTCAATCTCATTGCATTAGCCTTTCATTATACTGCGAGTTAATCGACTTTTTTTCATTTTAATTTAATACGGGAAGAGATGTGTGTATTATACAATACTAACGTTTTTGTAGAATAATTTGCAGACAATTTTGCCAGACCATCGATATCGTAAAGCCATACATTCTGCATTCCTGTAATTATATTATAATTATGTCCCTTATAAAATCGCGTTGTTTACGTTTGGAGTTATTATTCTCTTGCTAATAAAGTATATTTTCGGCACACAATTAACGCATCGACGATTTTCATTTTTCCTTCTATTTTTATTTATTAGCATTGCTTCTATTATCTGTTTACGGATCAACAGATCATAGTCACTGTAGTGTGATATCTATGAGAAACAAAAAACATTGACATTTTTTATTTCAATAATATTAAAGTTTTATTTTATGGAATTCTAACTAACTACTCGAACAGTCACATTCACCGAAATTTGTATTTATTTATTTTTCTTCTTCTAATTATATCCACTACGACATCACAAAATTTTTACTTTCGTTTCGTCACATATATTAATCTCTAATTGTAATCGCTGAGTTTCTATTTGCTTGACAGATCGTTATTTTTAACGTTACGACTAGTCGAAACTTAATTTGACTCCAACAGTCAATGATTATTGCGAAGATTAAAATAACAAGCATATAGATAAATTTGGTTCTGAGACAATACAAATGTTGATCTAGGATTAATTTATAGACTCATTATTTACACTTGCATCAAGCTTTGTTATCATTGTATATTATTTTCCAAAGTCAATAACATAAAGCATGCGGATATGTTCATGCAATCGGACAATCACCGTGTCATTCGGGCCCCAGTAATTTTCAGTGAACAGTAAGGAAATTAGTATCATGAAAGAAATTGTCATTACAAGCGATAAAAGTCCCGAAAGCAATTTCGTACGTTAAATAATGTGGCTCGAGAGGGGCGGGGTGAGGACTCGAATACTAGAGCGATAATTAGTTTACAAATAAATTCAGTCGCATTCGCCACGCATTAAGATACAATCTCCAGAGCACATGTAAGACCCTTACGAGCATTCCGATCAGATAAAGCCTTTTTTATTGAGGCGAACAGTCGAAATACCGCTGATTTCTTAATTAGGCCAACGTTTCGTGGACAAGGGTCAGAGGCGCAGCCATGGCCGATCTTATCAACTCGCGCAGTGCGTTAGCGCCGGCGTGACAAAAGCTGATGACACATCGTAGGCCGCTGCACTTACTCCGGCGGATGTGAGCGTCAGCATGAATCCGCTTTCCCGATATCACGGGCAAATTCGCCTGTTGCTCTTATCCGTGCTGGGGAACTGCTCGGCGCGTCGGTCGATAAGACTCGAAAGGCTCGGCCAACGTCTTCATCCTTTACGCGGAAACTCCCGTAAATTCGATTCCATAGCTAAGAGCCGCGTCGCGCCAGCTTACTCGACGTTTACTTTTCAGTTTATTTTGGATGGGAGCCTGGATGGTTTGATACGATGAGGCGTGAGGGGCGGGAGAGGAGTGCATTAAAAATTGCTGATATGTGGCAGAATTTTCAGCAACTTCTGGCAACTATGTGGGCGGTAGAATTTTCCTTTAGTTTATTTTACGTGTATTGAATAGACATTTTGTGTAAACTGTATTAGTTAGCTTTGGGATGTTTGGAGAGATTTTATAGCCAGAAGAAAATTAAAATGCAATAGGAGTGACAAAGCCTTACCATCGTTTTAAAATTGATTAATCATTGTCATTGAGTGAAAATAATTTTATTATCCATTATTTATTGAGATGTCGATAAGTCAATAACGAATATATTATTTTCTATTTATTGTATCGATTTTATCTTTTATGCACTTGTAGCTTATATGCTGATATAAAATTACTATATTAAATATTAATAAACGAGAATTTAATCGTAGCATTAAATAGTTTTTCGATTAAGTGACCTGGCAAGTCTGCGCCACAAATAAAAACACATTTCAGTTTCACTTAATTATCAATTTCATTAATATACACGTTGATTTATGACTTTAGTATCTCATTAATTAATGTTAATAATTTTATATTATGCGAATGATTTAATAATAATCCTAAGTAAACATGAATTTCTTTCACTTTTTAAAATTACGTTTATTATACTAATTTAGTTTTTCTGTTTTTATATACACATATATCTATCTAAATGTTAAATTTATATATATATATATATATATATGTATGTATATCAATCCTTTGGCACAATAATTAATTATCCGATATTCTTTGCTGCATTTCGATAAAGTCTTATGTTTCATAATCTCATATTTCGTAAGTTGTTACGAGAGCATAATATTATATGTAATGAATTTTACGGTATCCCTTATACATAAAATTCTCAAATGAAATTCATAAGAAACTACAAGGATAAAAATAAATGTAAAAACAAATATGAAAATAAAAACGATTCTTAACAAAAGTTGAAATATCCGAATAAGTGATATGAATAAGCTGTACGAGTTGATATAAGCAATTGGGAAAAATATCTTGTTTCTCAATTCATCGTAAAATTTGCAAATAAAATTCACAAGATAATAAATTTCCCTGCGAATTGCAGGCGATCAGCAGCTAAGTATGCAAGCGTGAAGTGCAAAGTGGCACTTAAAAGTGCCTGCAATAGCACGCTTAGGAGTGCACGCGTCACTAGCGCTGCACTTGCACTGGTCTTGACAATTTAAAAATTACAAAGCGCCACTTCAATGCATCAGAAGTTCAAAGTAAGCAGACTTGGATTTGTCTAAATTCGAACATTAGCACCGTTTAAACAGAGTCAATCACATTTGTTATTTGCGCTTGGCAATGACGATTTGCAATACATGTGCGTGGATGTGAACCTGTGTATTTTTGTGCGCTTGTACGTCCCCATATGTATATATGTATATATATACGCATGTACGTATGTGTTTGCGTAATCTTATTCGACACACTATATGTTGTACCATAATTCAAATAATATGCTAACAAACATCTCGATTCGTAAACACTCGGCCATTGGGGAACATACTCCTCTCGATACTCAACATTTATAATCCGATGAAGTAGATATATGCATCAGTGTTGCAGATAAAATTTTGTATTTCGGAGTCGGGACAGTGAGTAAGGGAGCGGCTAAATACGAGCTTGGAGAGTCGACGACACGGGTCGTCACCGTCGCCCTATCACCTTGGTCCGAGCTCTGTGGACTTTTGTAACGATAATCGGCCTTCGGCTTGATTCGGCATTTGGTTAATAGTCGCACATTACGAGGGTGTCGGGAGGATAAGACAAAGTCGGTAATCATAGCTTTACCTCCCAGGAGGCGCGAGCGTCCACAGGCATCCGGTATTCGAGCGAGAACCGTCGACGATTGGGAAATAAGGAGGAATGTGCCTGAAATTTCCTTATCGTCTGTCCCTGTTCACGTATGCCTCGCGATTTATCGCCGAGTCGTTACTCATTTGGCAGGCAGGTATGCGTCGGTGAGGGGAGCTTTGGAGCGTTGGATTGTCGCAATGAGATATCGGGATATCGAGCCATTTATTTTTATTAGTCCGAACGATATTGGTGCTTCCGTGGGCTACTTATCTCCACACATTTCTTAGAACAAATTTTTTGTTTCTCTAATAATGGAGCTTACTCTTTTTCAATTTGCATCTGATGTGGGACGCTTGGGAAAATTATGTAATCGTAGCTTATACTTTCAATGATAAAGCTACGTCAATTTATGGGACTTTACGTGATATTATAGCAATCCTTTTTACTTTAATTTCGAGCATTTTTTAGTAGCATTAGAGTACAATTTACTACTACAACGTAAATCTTTTATTTACTTCTTTGTGATCTGCATACGTTAAATTAGTTACAAAAATGGTACAGGAAAAGCGGGCTTTGTTGCCATTATTTACAAATGTTTTTTAACGAAAAAACATGATATTTAATTTTCATTATCATAACGGATTATATATATATATATATATATATATATATATATATATATATATAGATAATATTTTGGCTTAATACTTTGTTTTTGCTAATTTTCTTTTTTTTGCTTTAATCTTTTAATTCGTTCAATTGTACTGTGTCGATAAAATTACAATTATTGTACATTTTAAATCTATAATTACATCATGTCTTACCAACTTATCATAGGGTGTAATTTTAGTTTAATATATAAAAGTGGTTTCATCTTATCGTTTAACAAAATTGCATGAATTTTCACATTCATAGAATTATTGTAAAATTTATTTATGTACATTTATTTTCTATCATTTTTTCATAAAAATACGATAAAATATAAAAATTATCGTATGTCGTATTATTAATGGCATTTATAAAACAGCAATTAATTAGGCAACAATTCATCGATTAGAATAAAGATTGTAAAAGTTAAAAAAATATAACTGTAATAACTGTAGTAACGTTGACATTTTATTCGCTTGTGTTAATATATTACAAAATAATGTTCATTGCCCTATGAAAAGTATTTTAAACATTATGTACTTTACGAGAATTTTACGTTATTTTATTTTATAAAACAAAAATTTAGCAAAATTTTTATTTTACATGTATTTTGAAATTGTATCTCCTTCATCTTAAATCGCTTACAATTTAATTGAATGTTATGTATATAATTAATTTTGAAAAAAAAAAAAATTTCTTCCTTTTAAATTTATTCATAGGGATATTAAATTTTTAATATCGATAATAATTCATGCTTAGCCCTGCAAATTGGACTTATCTAGTAAAATTCACTTTTTCATAATCGATAGAATACGCATAAAAGTAATATTTCAACTTAGTATTTTTTTATCTTTCCGTGAAACATGAAGTGAAAAAGTCATAAAAACATTAATGAATCTTAAAGTTGAATAGAATATGGAAGAGAATTATTTATATGTTTGAATGCGAAAATACGAAAAACTTCAAAGGATAAAAAAAGCGAAAAGAGCACGGATATATAAACACATAAATTGGTATAAAAATTAAAATACGCTTAAATTTGTGAACCGTGGAGGCATGTGAGGCGTTTAATTTGCGAGAAAATGCACAATTAAGGCAAAGCCACACATCGATTGCGAGGCACAACTCTAATATTGACGATACGTGCTAAACTCTAAGTATTTCGAGAGAGTCTAGTCCAATATGGAATAGCGACGATAACGATACAAACATGGAGAACAAGTGGGAGAAGAGCGATAATAGAAGTGTACATCTACGTTTTCCTACATACGTATATGTCTCCCGACTTATCTGTACATGTGTTGAACATGTACCCGAGCACGTACGTTATACGCCCGTATAAACCAGCTGTTCCTTAATGGCACTGCTGAATAATTGTCTCACGACATTTTTACGCGTTATAAGGGACATTACGTTAATATAAGCCACGCGAAAAAATCGTAAAAGCCGCGTGCACCGCCTATGCGACTTTTTTTTTTTTAATATAATGGGAGCATAATATATATATATATATATATATATATATATATATATATACTTAGGTAAGAATTATATTTCGCACTTTTCTCATTCTGCACACCGTCGCTACCTCAGCGCCACACAGTTACATAGAAAATAAACTAAAAATAGTCTGATAATGCTTGGTAGTTTTTTTTTCTTTTTTTTTTCCTCTTTTAAATTTTATAATCATGACTGTGTTTATAACCGCTGTTACATATATACGCGAAAGGACGGCGAAGGGGAAAATGAGATGAGGAAGAGGGACGAAGGGAGCCCAACGAGAAAAAAATAATTGAAATGGAGATTAATTGCGGCACATCGTGATCAAGGTTGCAAATTGAAAATGTTATCGATCAATAGATAAACAATTTATTGTCCTATAGCAATGTGACAAAAGTACGTAGTCGTGGCCGTGGAGAGCAAAATTCTGCAAGTCGTAAAGTTCGCCACGGTTTACGACTCATAAAAAATGATGGCCGAATGCTTTATGCTTGGTAAAGGGGAAAAATGTGGCAGTGACTGCTTACCGAACTACAGTTTAATAATTGATCGGGTAATTAGATCTCGTAGAGAATAGAGGTGAAACCTTATTATTGGGCTTTCGTTTTCCAATTGCATGTTTGGATATCAAGATCTGTATGTACCGGTGGCGTTATGAAATACTTTCTTCCCGATAAAAATAAGAACGGAAAGCACGAATTAGATAAGGACGGTAATGCAAGGGTATTGCGGTAAATCAAATCAGAGAGGATCGAGTTGCACTGCTGCAGTTCCGTTATAATTTCATTATAAAGTCTCAGTTCGATTGGAATCTTCAACATTTAACCTTCTGTGGTAGAAGAGTCTTATGAATTCAAAAATAATTTTGAAAGCAATAAAATATTTACATTCAATGTTTTAAATATACTTTCGAACATCAAATATTTACGCGTTATATGAATAAACATATTCCTATAAACAATTATAATCTAAACTTAATAAATATTTATCCGAATAGACATATAATTTCCATATTTTTCTTAATTACCTGTGACTCATAGTTTTTTATCTGATTTACAATAGTTAAATTAAGTAAAATAAATAAATAAATAAGTAAATAAATGTTTAAATAAAATTATTATAAAACGAAGAGTGCATTTTCAGATTTTTTTTCATTGAAATATCCTTCTCTATGGTATATTTCGTAATATTATACGTACCAACAGAAAAATTTAAATTTTATTATATTATTCCTTTGCATATGAAGTTATTTAGACCAAATGAAAATAATTATTTATCAAATATGAATTTATATTTTTCTTAGCTTGTGAAATACTTATATTATTAAGAAATTCTTTAGTATTCAATTATTTGTTTATTAGACATTCGACAATGAAAATTTTTCATATTTCCAAAAGAATTAAAAATTATATACATATATAAATATTTATTGTGGTATTGTAATTATTTATTTTTCAATTATTTTCATTCAAACATTAAATTAAGTTTGAAAATATTTCCAGAGCGTTAATTAATTAATCAGTATTTCACTCTTAGAAGTTTTAAAACAATTTTAATTTGATCTGAAAATCATGGCTTAGTCAAGAGAACAAAGTACTAATTTTTCTTCGTAAAGGATTTCCGGTATGTGCTTTTCAGTGTGACCTAGAAATTTTAAATTATTAATTTTATGTAAATGATAATATTTATTCAAGATGATAATAGTTATATCTTGATTTATAAAATATAAATAACAATACTTACATCTTAAGAGAGAAGTAATTATTAAAGATTAAAAAAAAATTCAGAATGGACTTGAAAATAATGATTGATAAACAATATAATAACGTGAAGAAGTTGCAAAATTATCATTTGAATTTAGAATCATTATTTTATCAATATTATTAAATATTTTCAATATAAAATCATATAGAACTTTGATTTTTAATTTATTGATAAAAAAATATATATATATATATATATATATATAATATGTATAATATTATATTTTATATTAAAATTGATAAAACAATGATTCTAAATTCTAATGATAATGTTGCATAATAAATAATGCTTTATTTTAATCTCATTATAATATAATTTAATTTTTACAGTAATTTCTAATATGGTGTTCATGCTCGTTTAAAAAAAAAGGATTAAAAAATTCGCAGTTATCAAGTATATATATTCTTAACAAATTTAATAAACATATGCATTAGAATATTTTTTCCAATTTTTTCCAGCAATCCCATACATAAGAATTTATATATATATATATATATATATATGTGTGTGTGTGTCAAATATATACATATTTATAAATAAAATAGAGAATGAATGATAAATAACTTAATTAGAATAATTGGTACAATAAATATGGACTTTTAATATGCTTTATAATTTATTCAATTATTTACATATCATATATGCTAAAGTATTATTCAAAAGTGTATTTAAAATAATTAATATAATTTTTTATTTTTATACTTAATGATGATATTCTTATTATGTTATATGATTTAATTACTGCAGATGCATCAGGCATATTAATAAAATAAAATGAACGTAAAATTTATGGAATAACGTGGAATAATTAATGTAATAAAAATTTATAATTAAAGTTTATGAAAGTATATAAAAATTTAACTAATTATTTATGTAGTAAAGTTAAATTTTTCCTCCTTTGTTGTAAATGGAAACGTAAATTTTATAGCCCATTAAATATAGAATTGCAAGTGAATTGTAAAATTATAATTTATTATGCGTCGCTCGAATAATTTGAATAAGTTGTGAAATTGTCAATAAACACACGTTTTATTTTCTTAACTCATTAATGTTTTGTAGGTGTTTTTCAGCATAATGATTAGGGACTGATAGAATTTATTAATAAGGAAAACGTCAATACTTGAAATTTGTTGAAAAATCCTCCTGGAACTTACTAATGTAGCTAGAATGTAGTAAACGCTAATAAAAGAAGAATTACTATGTAAATCTGGATAAACATATTACTTTGCAATAGGTATAATAGAACATTTCATTGTATTCTCCCCTTGTCTATTCGTTGGCACATGCTATACCCTGGACATTGGAAGAGAGAGTGAGAGAGAGAGAGAGAGAGAGAGAGAGAGAGAGAGAGAGAGAGAGAAAGAGAGTAACCCCAACTTAATTCAACGAAACTGCTCTCAATAAAAGGTTTAATGCAATTTCCAAGGTGACGGAGGCTTCGTCAAAATTTATTTCATCGGCAATCGGTGCCCAATAATCAACCGACCCACGTATCGTGTTTCCTCTTGCGCGGGGATCCGCACACAAACGCAATTCCCCGGAAGGCGCGTCCGAAGTAGGCCGAGTCGCTTGTCTCCTTGCGCTTTAATGCACCCCAAGTCCTAGCTTTTTCGGGCTCCGTTGCTGTCGTTGTCAAGCTCGCGGGGGTGAAAATATGGGGCGGGCCTAGAGCGAGGGGAAGCACCGGTTTGATCTACGTGAACTGAGTTCGTATTCAGGGCATTAGCGCTTCGGGTTTCTGCCCTTGTGTGTTATTAAATTTATGGCCGAGGGAAAGGATTTGACCGTGGCGTCGATGCCGCTGTCGCTTACCGCCTGCGCTCGGATAATACGATGAAATTGTGAAAGGGGCGCGTGTCGCCGTGTGGGACGCGATTTTCAGCCGTCGGACAATGGATTTTAGATGACATAACTCAGGAATTGCCCCGCGTCGATGCTTTTTTCTTTGATTGGGCTGTTTAGCGTTTTGTAAATCTGGACATTTGTCGAAGGGCTACGTGCACGAGATCACGAGAGATTTATTAGGAAAATCAGGACCTAAGTAGCGCGTCAAATTTTCATGTTTGTTAGATGGAAAGCTGACAATTAGAAGTTGCCGCGCTACTTATTAACTATCATTGTCAGCTTGCCAACATACATGAGGCGCTCAGCTTTAATCTTCTGGAACTAC
>NW_011948420.1:5500534-5547036 GCF_000503995.2 Ceratosolen solmsi marchali
TTCCTTTCATTCACGATTCACGTATTGACGATTCAATTTTCTCAGACAAACGGAAAAAATTTATTTGACCCACACGATGACTAATTCGCGGAGTTAGCTTTTTATGGTAAGAAATCGCGTTTAAAACGGCTAACGTTTAATCACGCATTAATCAAGATTTTCATCAATCATAGATAACATATTGAGCCTATCGAAGATTATAATAACATATAAGATATCTCATTGTCATTATTGTAATAATTATCGAATTATTATTATTATTATTTATTTTTTTTTTTTGTATTAACAACTATTTAATCGCACTCGATCTTTTACCAGTGCGACAGTTGGCGATCGATATAATTCAAACTACGTATTCTTCAATGTCAAGTATCCTGGTCAAGCATAATTGTGAATCCCGTGACTTTGTTAGAGCATCGACAAGTGGAAATATAAGCCCGCCATTTTGCCTTAATCGACTGCATTATCTACAAGAGCAAAAGCGTTCAACGTCGAAACAGGATTGATCGATTAACCGAAGTGCTAGAGTAAGCGATCGCGGCATCGAAATGCCCGCTTCTCGCCTCACATTACGCATGCCGATTGTTTTGCCAGGATGCTCGCGAGGATTCCTCCCCTAATGCTAGCGATCCAACCCGCGGCAACTCGCTCGCTCATCCACGCTTTCCACCTCCTTGAACGCAAGATCAATATCATTAGCGATTCGCGCGAGACCGACCCAGACTGTTTGTTGGTTTCGCCTGTTGTGCGGACTCGCGACCCTCGCCTTCGCGAGCTTACATCCTGGCTCATCAATCTTCTCCGAATGCTCGTGCACGTTCTACAAGCTACCGCCAGGCGGCGCCTTATATTGTGCGCTTAATGGCGCTTTAGAGTCGCTTAAGCTCTTGAGCGGCGAATTAGACGTAGAGTTAAGTGTAAGATGGGCTAATAGCCGAAACGAAAATATGCTCCTGAATTAAGAGTTGGCTTCAGTCGCTGCAAGGATTAGTGTCTCGGGATAGAATTCTAGTAGGGTTATGTGCGATATAATTGGCACATTACTTTCCATAATTGTTAATGTAGGATTGGTTTGCATTTAAGCACTGGGCATAATTCTTTCACAAGCCTTTTCCGTTTCTTTCACTTCACGATAGTTTCCCTTTGTCTTTACAATTTCTATTGTTCTACAATTATACTGGCATGGTATGGTTTTTACCTGTATATGGTCTCGCCTCTTTTTACTCAACAACAATTTATTTAAGATTTTTGGTAAAGATTTAGCTAACATTGAGATTAATAATGGCAATACAAATTTGAATAGAAATGTAAAGTATTTGCGAATGAAATTCAAAGCCGCTAATTACAGGTTTGCAAACTTTGTAAGTTACTTTGCACCCATCACGTATTTGAGAAGGAAATGAAAATAGCTACGTGACGTTTAATAATTAAAAATCTTATCTAATACAAATTAAAAATACAGTTTGATGCTATATTATATAAAAGTGTTTAATATTAATACATAGATGTAAAACGTAGATACATAAAACATTGTATTGTTATCTGTTTGATATTCTATGTTTTTTTATTAATAAGATGGTTTGTATCTATTGTCTCGGACTCATCGTATTTTAATGATTAAATTTTAAGATAATTTTGGGATACCACAATATACTTACATTAAAGTGAATTTAGCTTAGCAGTCTTTTAAGAAAATGATTCTTAATTTTAGTTAACAATTTGTCGTATTTTTTTTTTTCAATATTCGAATGTTTTCGAATGATATTCGAAATATATTAGAATAAATATATTAGAATTTATTACGTATTAAAATTTTACGTATTTAAATATAGATTGATGCTCTACTACTTGAATATAGAAATTTTTATGAGATAATTTTTTGAAAATATTGAAATTAAATATATGTAAAATGAATAAATTACAAATAATACAAATATAAATGAAAAAGAGACCGAATTAAGCTAATATAAATGTTCAAATACGATTAAAGTGTAGCTTGCATAAAAATAAGTAATAATTATGTCAGTTTGAACAAAAATTTAAAGGATTCGTGAATAAAATTTAAAGTTGTATCACTTTATTGAGATAATCTTACTAATATAATCTTCCTTACTAAAATTACGAAGAATGTTAGCTGAAAAATTAATATTTTTTTTAATATTGATTATAAAATATCTAACTTATCAGATTTTTTTTTAATATAATTTTTGTACACATAAAATAAGCAAATTGAACACGCGCATATATACATATATATATATATATATATATATATATATATATAATTAAATTATGATATATGTAATATACAATGATGTAATTTTTTTTATACAAATTTATACATTAATGTATTTTAAAAGATCTTGACAATTTTATGGCAACGAATATTTCTAGCATTTAATTATTTAATGTAAAATTGTTTTTACAATTCAAATTATATAAATGAATAATTAAAATGTTTATATTTAAGGGTTAATTAAAAAACCAGACTTATACATTGACACGTGTCCAGTGTATTACAATGTATTTTATCAAACAATCTTGTCGATTTTTAGAATGAATTTTCTCCTTTTCGAAAAGTAAATTTGTACGTTCCTATGCAAATATTTTGAATAACGAGAATATAATAACATTATTTTATCCTATTCCAATAAGATAATATATACTTATAATGATCGAAGGCTAAAGTTAGAGAATTTCAAAGATCATTGATAATAAACTTGTTTTTATTCTTTAGGTTTTGTATGCCAAATTCCAGAAAATTAGATTTGGCTGAAATACCAAGGCAGACAAAGTAGTGGGTATATTTGGAAGAAAAAAATGGTGAAAAAGAAATGAGACGATGGGATCCAAGGAAGAAAGAGAGTAGATAAAGAGCGAGACTGCGCGATTCGATCGTCGAGCCATAAAAGTTCCTTAGTATCCTCGAATATACACGGATGACTTCCATCCTTTCCATTGTCTTTTCGTTAGCTGTCTGTCTCTGTTTCTCTCTCTCTCTCTCTCTCTGTCTCTCTGTCTCTCTCTCTCTCTCTCTCTCTCTCTCTCTCGCTCTGACTCGATATTTTCTCTCGGATCGTTGCAGTTATATATCACTGGGGGAAATGACGGGCAAAGATTTCGGTCATTCTGTAAAGGAACGATTGTAATGAAAAGATGTCTTAGCTATAGATCAAGCGCTGGACCCAATGACTTATTACGAGAAATCGCAACGAAATTTTCTTATACCCAGTATTCTTCTACTGAGTTTTAGATCACATCTATTCTTATCTATATGTCCAATATGTCAATAATTCATAGAGCGGAAGAGAAAATATGGCTTCATGTAAATTTTTTCCTTAATTTCCTATTGTTTCTCTTTGATAATTAGATTTTTACTTTGTAAAAAATTTTTTAATTTCGTAAACTGTGCATTGTAATAAAAGATCAGAGATATTTTCTCGGTCATTATGCATTTTTATATACGTTCGATATCTAGGCAAACTATAATATCCATTGTACTTTTATAGTTTTTAATAATATTAATTGCTTCATTAATCGTAATTATCTATTATAATTATGTACTATATTTGTTATTTGTCAGTGATTGAAAAAGAAAATAAACGGATTGTTGTACTTTATTTAATATATTTTCGATATTAACTCGATGTAATTATAAAAAATTTACTCAAGAAATATTTGCTCTCATGCGGACACTAGATCTTTGGTTTTATATAAAGAAGAAAAAGCTTCATTATTGTTTGTAAATGAAGGATATGTGAGCATTATTATTAATGATAAGCGGATGTAGCTACCGGGACTCGATTCCAAGATTAATGAAAATTGTACACTAGAGGATCCTTATTTGACTGTAAAAAATAGCACAAGCGGAAAATAAGGGAGACAAATAGATGATGAAAATTAGGTATTGATTGTCATAAGATTTTTGTTCGGTTAGAGAAAGGGCAACCGAATGCCGTGTACGTGAGCTAAAGAAGGTCGACGCAAAATACCGAAATAATGCTGTTGACGGTTATTGAGATTATTGCCGTCGATTTGTCTTGTTTCCGGGGTCCCTTTATACGAATACCAAGCGACATACGAATAATTATATTGATAACTTCGATAAATCCTCCCGCCCTATTCCAATCAAAGAAAAAAATGCGCGCACCCGTGGTCAGCCGAAATTACGATAAAATATCGAAGTGATATATGTCATAGGGTTTTCTTTTTTCCACTACATTTTCCTACATCAACGATGTTACGAATTGATACGATCAAACGAGAATTTGCATATTTTAATTATTTCCACGTGTTGTTTGGGGTGTACGCGGGTTTCAATATTTATGCCATTATAATAATAATTTATTGTTTTTATTATACGTATATGTATAAATTTTTTTTTGTTTTTTTGTTGTTTTTCTTTTTGTTTTTTTTTTGTTTTTTTTTTGATAAATTTATTAGATCTGTTTACGCAAAAATATTGAATTTCAAGATAATAATACATTGAAATAAAGAAGATAATAAATTGTTGATCTAATGTTTTTCAACATTTAGTTATATAATTGAATTTTCGCAGTTGTATTTTAATAATTTTATTTTGATAGGTAATATCGCTCCATATATTATAAAAATATAATCTACTCTGCAGAAAATGTTAATTGTACAGAAAAAGCTTATAAAATCAATCAATATTTTGATAAATATAAAGTAACTACAGTACAGAAAATAAAAAGAATAAAATTTACTGAGAGAATATCGATTACTTAATATGTCGACAGCAATGGCATTTCAATTGAAATTCTTGAAGTTCTGTATTACTAAAAAGACTGAATACGAGTTTCAGCCTATTAGGACCAGTTTCCTGACAAGATCTATAATCCTTCTTTTTCGCTCTTATCCACATTCTTTTTGTTATTCTCTTCCGTTTTTCTCTTATGTATTGACAGGTCACGTGTTCATTGAAAAGTTCCATTAAAATCTATTGGCTTCTGGAACGTTAAAATATTTTACGTTCCACGACAGGGGCGTTGATAGACGATTATATATATATATATATATATATATTATACATACATACATACTTACATACATGTATATATATAAAGTACTTGGTGATCATAGTAGACTAGGCTTTAATGATACTTGAAAACAAAGCCGTGCACTTCTGCTTGCATGGCATTCATTCTCACAAGTATTTCGTCTGTTCCACATCTGTTCGAAAGTAAAAATTCATTGAAATACACGTGGCTGCACTTTTATCGAATCGATCTTTTTCTCAAAATCAGTTTCTCTCAATTAATAATTACGTCACTGCAAATGCATATACTGTTATATAAAGTCCTTTATAGCTTGAATTTAAGTTAGCCAATTTAGTAGGATCGTAAATATAAGATTTGCTTCATATATATATCTATATATATATATATATATATATATATGTGTGTGTGTGTGTGTGTGTGTGTGTGTGTGTGTATGTATTTATGCCAATACGAGTTGAGTGATTAAACTATAAGTGAATATTGATTTTCATTTGTAAAATATGTAATGATTAATCAATGTACATACGCATATGCATATATATATATATATATATATATATATATATATATATATATGTATATAAATATTTAATAAATATTTAATCATATATATTTATAACGGTATTTGCTTACAAATCTTTATGAGGGATTAAAATTAATTTGAATGATAATTTGGATTTTAAAACATTATCTACATCATACGTTTTTCGATAATCTAAAGAGATATTTCGGTGAGCGCACAAGCCCGTCCCGTCAAAACTGCTCCTTTACAGTATTTATTATACTTTCAATCATTTTGCATAAGAGCCTTTGGCAAGAAAAAGAAACGGAAGTGGTGTGAAACTAAATAACGTGCAAGCGCAGCGTAAATACAATAAATTCGGTACTCGAAGAGTTAAGCAGTCATGAAGAGACGCATAAAGTTTTCAGCGGCCATGATCCCCATTACAGCGGCAGCAGCCAACCAGTGAGTTATGCAAGCGAGGCGACCTCGATAAAAGTTTCTCCCTTAATCCCTAGCGTCCGCATAAGTTAACTGTGCATCCTCGTGGCTGCATTATTTATCGGGCTCGGGTGATGTCGCCGTAAGTAGCGGTTCCCGCATACGCGGCAGCCACTCCGCGGCAGTCGCCTCTGCATTTTTCACGCCTCGGAGGGACGTCGAAGCGCCCACGAGTTCGTAATAAAAGCGGCGGATGAAATATAAATCACTGGACTCTGAGCGTCTCATTTGTTGGCGCGAAACGAAATTTTCGCCAGTTGCCGCGCTCCTCTCATACGATTCTTAATTTCAACAGGGACGAGAGCATGGGGGTGGATTCTCCTTGATTTACGTCGTCATGGACACGTTTTGCTAGTCTTCGAAGGCCAAAGGAGATAGAGAAATGAACGGATGGGATGGACAGCGAAGGGGAGCTCCATTTGGGAGTAATCCCGGTGCATCGTTGGTCCTAAAATTCTCGAGATCTTTTAGCGAAGCTCGCTAAATAGATCTACACATTTTTAGGATTAAAGATCTTAAGTGAGATAATAATTGCGGTTTTCCTTAATAGTCTTCAATTGTCCATTAACTATAATTGAATTCAGTTCAATTTGTACATTTCGGCTTTCTTTATATACGCAGACATTGGAATGCAAATTAATTAATTAATATTGCTGTTCAATTGCTATATACGCGCTGTATTATATTTCTGTATCAATTGCAGGATAATATTTAACAAGTAATTTTGATGATAATTGCAGTGCGTTTTGTTCTTATATTGTAGAAGAGGAAACAAATTATGTATGTGTAATTACATATATAAGCATATGTAAATATAGATAGAATAAATATTTAGGGAACAGGAATTTAAAATTAAGCCGGTGTATTTTGACATTTTATAATTAACAAATGAGAGCCGTGATTTGATGGTAAACTCATTTCGAAAAATTGATCGATAATTTTTAAAAGCAATTGACCAAAGTATCACAATTTCTTTAGTTATTTATATAGGAAAGATATACTCAATTCTATAATTTATATTGCTTACCATTGAATTAAATTGAAATCAAATAATATTCTTACGATCCTTCAGTCAATTATGTATTCAGTAAATTTTATTTAAACTAGCCTATTCTTTATAATTTTAATAAATTGTCTGCCATTTTTGCAGATTTTTCCCATCAGCTTTTGCATATTGTGCGAATAATAAACTTAAAGCTTTATCTTTATCTTTTGTCGCTTTGCATATTTGTCTGTATTCTAAAAAATCACCTAGAATTTTCATATTATAATATCATTACATCCAGCCATACACGAACTGTTTTAGTTTTTCATTAACTTGACATCCTTTGTGTACGAAAGATGTAGCTTTTTGTGTTTATATGCATGAGAAAATGCTTTAAAAAGCTTTGTATGTACATAGTAATCATTTTTGTACAATTCTTCTCTTTAAAGTAGACAGCCAGTGCTCCTTCTTAACTTGACTAACTAAATTTATATTCATTTGTCTCTTAAAACACGGGACTGCCGGCACCATTCAAGTATTTCTATATTGTGTACGGATAATGTTATTAGCTAATTTTAAATGAAATGCACTTGGAAAAATGTAGGAAAAAGCGTTTTCATAAAGCTTCCGTTTGTGTTACACACGCACTTATAAAAATAGGATATTTAATTAAAAAGCCACTAATTGTGTATAAAATTAAAAATGGTGAATGACCATCGGATATAATATTAAAAATATTCTTTTTTCAAAAAAATAGATTTTTCTTATAATAATTTCAGTAGCTTTAATTTTAAAAAATTAAACTATTCAAATTTATTTAAATCACCTGATACATTGGCCTTTTATAAGTCAACCTACAAAGACAGATAGAGATAGAGATAGAGAGATAGAGAGATAGAGAGATAGAGAGATAGAGATAGAGAGAGAGAGTGAGAGAGAGAGAGGGAATATCGTCCATGAATTTCTTCATAAATCATATTTTCCGTCCATTGTTTTACAATTCATTTTTCCATTTATCTGCTTACCTTTTTCTGTCATACTTCTTTACATTTACTCACATTATTATAATTCCAAATGTCGGATATTCGTTCGGCAAACAGAACGTGAGGAAAAAATTAGGACTACGCATCCCGTCCTTCGCTCATGCATCACCGCTACTTACCGAGCGAACGAAATTAAATGGCGAGAGCGGGCAAAGAGCCTTTTCCAAGCTGAAGAAGGAAGACGACAAGGAGCCCGCAATAAATCCTGGCATTACATAAAAGTTCGCGGGTGTCCGAGTCGGCCATTACCATACAGCCTCTTCCCTAGTATTCCCCGTTATCAGGGGTGATCCTGAAAAAGCCTGGCTGCAGTCGATGTCCAGTGGGTAATCCTGGCAATGGCCGGGGCGCAGAGTTTTCTTGGACCACGATATATATAACGAGAGTACAGGCTCCGGGAGTCGTCATCCAAAGGATATTGACCATCTCCGGTGGAAGAATTTCGCGTGTGCGCCCGGGGAAGGCTTTTCTACTTTCCTCTCATAAGAGGCTATAACGTGTATTTTCGTCTCTCTGTGGCTTTCCCGGCTACGCTACTCGACTCATCCTTTATTATTTTCTTTATCTCTTTTACGACCACACTCGTATTACGCACATACGCGCCAGCTAATAATTCACATCTCCTTTCATTTCCTCCCATGTTCTCCACTATGATTTTTCTTTCTCATTCTTTTTCCGAACCCACTCCTGTACCTCATATCCTACGCTTACGCTTACCGTGCCTACCGAGCTCCTTGTCCTTCTCCCACTTTTCTATCCTTTGTCTCTTTGGCCCATTTTCGTGCAACGTATGACGCTCGAGCGTCATTCCTCCCCCTTCATTGTACGCTTCGCCCCTGTGGATTTTCCGACTATCCGTGACCCTCTTGTATACCGTAGCTCGGAATCTCTTTGTCCCACTTATCGCTTTCTTGACACCCGACTCCTATATCTGCTTATTTACTCTATATTGGCATATTAAATGATATTCATTTTAATTTGTAACATTAAGTTAAATCTAAGCCATCCAAGATTTACATGTTTTTATATACTTCAACCTGATTATATCTCTATCATTGCCATTGTTCTGTGATAAATGATAGATAAAGTTTCATTGAAAACTTCATACAGACTATTTCAATGCTCCCTTCCCTCTCTCAATTTATCTTTCCTTTCATAGTTATTTTATTTTATTGTATCATATTTCATTATATTGCCTGAATCTATGAAGCTTTAATAATGCCAAACGTTTCATTGAAATCAAAAATTGAAATGTATTATTTAAATATAAGTAATGATAATACCAATATAATCTTATATGTACATTTTTCTTTTATTTTTTCATATGTTGAATTTGAAAAATTAGTTCGTAAAGTTGGCAAATACCAACCTTTTTTTTGTTTAATTTTTATTATATTACCGCGTAATATTCAAATAGTTGTTATTTAAATATTGTTACTTTTTCAAAACAATGAAAAACATAAATAAATAAAAACATAAATAAATAAAAAGTTGAAATTCCACCTTCAACATTTAGGTAACTGACTCTGATAAACGAATTTCCCACTTCTCTTCAACTAAAAAAGAACTTTAAATCTATGAAATTTAGATTATGAACGAAGATCTGAGTAAAAACTTTGATACAAGAAATTCCAAATCCAATTACCTATCGTATATTCCTTTCAATTATATTCTAATGTGTTCCCTTACTTTGCTCCAGAATAGTTCTAACTTTCCTTCAAATAGCTCGCGATTTTTCTGGATACTGCACAGATACGCGGCTAGGAAGGGACGAAAGGTAGTGTGTGTGTGTGTGTGTGTGTGTGTGTGTGTGTGTGTGTGTGTGTGAGAGTGTAAGAGCGAGAGAGATATGCTGAAAAGGACGAGAATCACGAGAGGGTAGCAAATATTGAACGGTATCCAAGGGTCGCGTAGGTCCATCCTATTGCTCGTAGTGATGCATCACGGCGTCGTTACTACTGACCCCATCCATCGACCAAAGCAACCCCATTTCCCTTTCGACCCTTCGGGCCTCGTCTCGGACTCCTCTTCAGCTTCCGCCGAAAAGTCAGGACCTCCCGCGCTCGAGCCGCCCTTCGGATATTTATTTCCATTTATTTTCCAAACTTCTCTTTCTTGCGCACACACGGACAGTGCGTCTCCCGACGTCAACACACTTGGCTTCCTCGAGTGCCGTTGCGATCCCTTCTCATACGCATAACGCGTGCAGAGTGTTTTAGGGAGTTGTAGGACAGGCGCCTCCAATGACGACGACGTCGCGACGCCGTCAATCGACGGGCGCACGTCCAGCACTAGGATTTCCGGAGCGGTTACCGAGTGGAGACCTCGTAATTCTGTCAATACGAACCCTGCTGGAGCTGCTCCTACGGCTCTCCTTTCCTCGCTCGTGTAGACCTGACTATGGTTCCTACGGATTTTCGAGAAATCTTGCATCACTCGTTCACTCAATTTTTCATTAGGTCAAAGTTTCTTTTTGCATCCAGGAATTGCTATATTTGATTATACACTTGACTTCAGATTATCTCTTTGCAGTTATTTACGAATTCATTGCTGAGGGTTGAAATATGATTTCTCATGAATGAGCAATTTTCTTAAAGTGAATCATATTTTTAGAAAAATCTCTTTATTATCATTATCGTATTATATGTAATTCTCCCCCGCCCTCTCCAAATTAATAAGCGTTTATTTAGCATAATAAAATTTTGTGCAACAATCAAATACAACAATCCAAGGAGTAATGTAGTGTACTGCTTTATGACAAACACTATCGTTATAATTTTCATTGATAATAAATATATTTTTGCTTGTTTTCGAATGAAAGCTTATAAATATATCAATATGAGAAATAATTTATTTCTATTTGTTTATACTAGTATTTAGAGATCGTGATTTAGTATTTTAGTAATATCATTAATATTAATATACAATTGTAATTGAACGACTAGTGAATTTATTGTCATAATTATTCTGATCAAGAGCTGTTATAATGTAATTTTGAAAAATCTAAAATAAAGTATAAATACATGGATAAATATATAATTTTAAGTATTTTTTTCTAGTCAATTTATATATCGCCTTAAAGCTTATAGATTTAATACTATTAAAAATTCATTAAAAATAGCTTTCATTCTTATCCAACATTTTAGATTTACTTTTTACTTATTGGTTCAATTAAATATGGATTTAAAGAATATTATTAAATTTCTTGAATTATTTCTCTTCCTTAATTAATAATAATATGTAGATAATTAAAATATTAATCGTATGTAGGATTACGAGTAATATGATTATGCAAGAATAAATAATTTCACGTTAAAATTGCATAATCAATAGCTAATAATACTTTCAATGAAAAAAAATATATTTTTTTTTTGGCAGTAAAAGCATCACATGGGAATATGATTGTACTTATAATTTAATACTCAAGTCACGAACGAACGAGACAATTCGACAATCACCCGTGGGCGTTTGCTCGTGAAATATCCGGATGTATTTTGCAATTCTGGCAGCGCTGTTTTCTTCTTTTGTATGACAGCGGTTAGTTAGAAGAGAAGCAAAGGGACGAGAAATATAAAGAAAAGATACGAGAAGATAAGAGGGGGGAGAGAGAGAGAGAGAGAGAGAGAGAGAGAGAGAGAGAGAGAGAGAGAGACAGAGAGACAGAGAGACAGAGAAAAAAGAACCCTTGGGACCAAAGCTTTGCGATCGCGAAAATGTAGAGCTTTTCTCTTAAATGCGCAGACTGCGAGTGAAAGAAGAGAGTCCAGTTTTTCGCCGTCAGCCTTAGCCAATCTTGGTATTACAATGAGTGAAGCCGATTGCGAACCTAAATAAATAGAGTTTCGGGAGAGGGTGGTTTTATCCTCTGCGCTTCGTCTCGCACTTTTTCCATATATGCTCAGCTTTTCATTATTTATGCCGTATTTACATTCTTTACGAAAGTTTGATTTACGAGTTCTATTTGGTTATTTGTTTGTGTATTAATAATACCCTATTGGTTCAGACTTCCTAGTTTCATGAGTTGCCGTCTCTGCTTTATGGAAATTCAGTGTTGGAGAATAATTATTTGAATAAATATTTTTGTATACTTATCAATAAAATCAAATGTACTAATACATTCGTAACAGATAACGGAATTTGTATAAATGCATGTAAAATATATAAATTTATATACAAATATAGTGCATTGTATGTTTATCCAGGGGCACAATGTAAATAAATATATACGTCCAACCGAGTTTATTTATAGAAATATTATAACATGAAAATTATTTAGTAATAAATAAATTTGTAATAAACTTAATGTGTAGCGGTAATTGTGTGAAAATGTTAGATAAATAAATATGTGAAAGAATTTAGCAATCTTTTGCGTAATAAGTACATCTTACGAAATGTATTATGTAAATTAAAATTTCCGATGTAATTTTGTAAAAAAATAGAAAAAAATAAAAAATAAAAATAAAAAGAGAGAGAAAAAAAGAATAGTTGCATTTAATTGAAAAACAAACGTAGCAGAGGCGAATTTATCATAAATTTTTGTAAAAATGTTTAATCAGCTCTCGCGTAAAATATCGTTATAGTTATGAAAGAAACAGACTCTCAAGGACGCAGCTGTTGCGTTATGAAAGAGAATTCCCACTTGGTCGAACGATTTGGTTTTTCCTTCCCGTAATTCCGGCGTTAACTCTCCCGTCATAATGATTAGACGACAGTTTGCTTTCACTAATCTACGTCGTGACTCACTTGAGTTTCGCACGCGGCATTTATTTAGGCCGCATCGGGTGTCGATACCCAAACACGTGCCCGCGATCCGACATCTTGCAATTTGCCCCACACACCTGTGCATTACTCTTACAGTGATTCCCAACGGGGTTTGAGAGGAGCAGCGACTACGGGTAGCGACTAGGGAGCGAAGGTCGATAATACACGAAGGGCTGATCATCCCCAGCATCTCTTTCCGGGGGGTATGTCAACCCCTTTCGGATACGCAGTTTTTCTTTGCTGCGCGCTGAGCACTAATGCAATCTATTGATGCGAACGCATAGGAACCGCGGCTTGTGCGCGTGTCAAAGGGTCGCTCTCGAGCGAATGGCAGAGCCGTGATTTAGGTGATGGACAAGCGGATTCTTTCGTTCCAGCTGGTTTGGGCGGTCGCGTGCGCGTTCAAGGCTCGTGGCCGGATGGGACTAAAGGCTGCCACGGCGGAAACAACATGACGTCGGTAGTATAATATTAGCGAGTATAACTCGTCATAAGGGCCCGATCGCGCCCAGTTACATGGGAAGTGGCTATTTTATTTTTATTTCCATTCGTTGGTAAAGCTTGTGTGATGAGCGATGCAGAAAGTTGTGTGAGCTATTATGTAAAACGGTGGGCATTAGATTACTATTCCGCTGGGTTTGTTGGGTTGTTGTATGCGTAGGATCGACACGAGCCGCGTTGTCGAAAGGGATAAACATTCGTGCGTGAGAAGTTATTTTATTTAAGTTTGAGTATTATTAAAATACTCGGCATCCTTTTTCAAAGTTCTAGGTATCGCTATTCACGTTGTTCGTCGTGGATTTGAGTGGCGGGAGTAACAGTAGAGAGTAATGTTTACCTCGATCAACAGAACCACCACTATTTGAAGATATTTTCACACCACTGTTTGAAGAAGCTTCTTTTACATTTACGTTCATGTTATATTCTTACTATTTCACAATTTAATTTATTTCCAGCACGAAATACGAATACTTGCATAATCGTAAAAATATAAAATAAATATTGGACAGAAATATTATTTTACTTATCGTTTATGAACGATCACGATGTTGACGTTTATAGCATATCATATCAAAATTATTTATCCAAAGGATATTTTAATTTTTCGATGAGAATTAGTTTAATCATTCGTATTAATCATATGAATAATGAACGACAAATATATGAGTCATCGTATATTTATGCAAAATTTCCAATGTATCGGAAGCCTAAGTTTCCACTATTTCTAATGCGCGACAGTTAAACTAGTTCCTTTCGTCATTTCGTGTGTTTGATAATGAAAAAGCACTGAGGAGCAACTAAGAATTATTGTATAAATAAGTTAGCGTGGAAAGAATTCAAGATCCCAGGCGCGCGAATTCCCATATGTATTTACTGGAAAACAGGTAGACTGTAAGATCTTGGGGATTCCCTTAGGCGCGAGACAGACCTGCTGTGCTAGGCTCCCTCGACTCCTCAGGCGCACTCCGGAATCGCGCTTCTTGCCATAATCAGGGGCCCTTACTCGCCCCTGCCCGCGGCCACGCACTCGGCAACGAATCTTCTTCTTCTTGCGTTTTGTAGCTGCCATTAGGCGAAGGCGCGATTATGTGCGCCTTGGCGTCGTAACCCAGTGCCGATGGAAAGCATACCGGCACTTAAATCTTAATGGGACTTTGTCGATCTTACCTCCCTTCGACTATCCTTCTCTAACTTGAAATTTCAAAATGATCTGCTTGTAAGACATGGTAGATGCAATTTCACGAGTTTTCAAGGGTAATTAAAATTCTTATCCGCACAATCGCGACAATAAAGAATATTATTAAAAACAACGTCATTTCGATCTATCTTTTCTTATTTTTACAATTCAAATACTTTTTAATTGTCATAAAAACTATGACAAAGAAAAAAAAACAGGAATGAGAACGAAATTGTTTAAATATAATAAAGATCAGAATTTATCGATCGAGCAATTGGTATCCTACTTTTTTATACTTGCTTTTCAGAGATCGTATTTACAGAATAATCAACATTACAACTGACTGCTGTAAAAATATATTAGACATATGCGTGAAAGAAATCAAAATTTTTTTTTTGCGATTCATCTATAAAAACAATAAAACTTTCTTTTTTTAATTAATTAATAAATTGATTAATATTATTTATTTTATGAAGAAATCATTACCAAGGATTCATCATTTAAGAAACATAAATATCAAAGTACAAATATAAAGATAAAATTAATAACGATTAAAATGATTGATAATGATATAATTGTACTTTCAAATGAAATAAACAATAACGTGGCTAATATTTTCATTACATTTCTCATAAAGATATATTAATTTTCTACGATTGTCAATTAATATTATTAATAAAAATTTCATAGATTAGATATTATTGCGTAGAAGAGGAAAGATTATTTTGTAATATGGATTAATACTGCTTGATATCTTTGTTAAAATTGTTTGCCATTAGAATTGGCTTTTCCAAAAAGTATTATTCGAACATTCCCCTATGCTCTTTACTTATATATTCGTCCCCATTTCTTTTAAGGGCCGATAATTCGCGCAATAACCTTGACATTCCGTATAATATTCTCTTAGCCGTCATTCATTATTCTTCACTGTCATCTTATATATATTCTTCCTTCGACAAACACGCATACCTGTTGGTTTTTCACTCAGCACCAACAACGACCGCCAATGTATTAAAATAAGGGTGGCAGTGGCGTTCGGAAGGGGGAAAATGTTCTCTCGAGTAATAATGGCAGGCAAATCTTGTGGCTCGCAAACGTAACGATTCCCTTGGAGTCACGAGCGAATCGTATCGAAGATGTGTCCTGCCACTCGCACACGAGTTCTTTGCGAATGGATAATTATCTTTGAGCAGAGTCTGGCTTGTTACATTGTCCTCAACTTCTCTAAGGTGATAAAATGTTCTGCCTTTCCCTCGCTCAACCGTATATCCGCGCATCGATCCCTATTTTCACTCACCTTGCCCCTCATTCGTTGCCTCGCTTCTTCTCATTCAATTTCCAAGATAGCGCGTGTAAACACGTGCATAAACATAAACGAGTGCGCGAGCTATTTAAAAAGGGAAATTTTACGATCGAGCACTGTATTTGTATTTGTTGTTGTTGTTGTTATAGTTGTTATAGTTGTTGTTGTTGTTGTTATGGTTGTTGTTGTTGTTGTTGTTGTTGTTATAGTTGTTGTTGTTGTTGTTATAGTTGTTATAGTTGTAGTAGTAGTAGTTGTTGTTGTTGTTATAGTTCTTATAGTTGTTGTTGTTATAGTTGTTATAGTTGTCGTTGTTGTTGATGTTGTTGTTGTTGTTGTTGTTGTTGTTGTTGTAGTTTTTGCTGATACTGCTATTCGGGACGACCGGAGAGGCCGATTTGCTCAGAGGCACGCCAATCGATTCACGGGAGCTGGAAAGAGTAAAGCCAGAGAAAGCTTATTTGCGTGGAAGTGGTGGCGGAAAAAAGGACGCGGATAAGTCGAGGGCCAGGAGTCTGCGTAGCGTCTGGTCGGGCGATACGCAGTCGTTGAGCTCTTAGGATAAAAGAGAACGGGGACTTTTATACGCGGAAGATGCTTTAGCAGGGCGTAGAAGTTGACGAGGCAAGCGCCTTCAACTTCAGAAGCGAATCGAGCGTTTCAGCGCTCTACTCCCCCGTCATAAAGCTTGGAACGCGTAGAATGGACTTTTGTTGTGGTCTTCGCGGATACGTGAGTCTCTGTGAGTACGCTGGAGGAGGACAAAAGATGGACAAGAGAGGAGCAAGCGAGAGAGATGAAGTATCGAGAGGACACGAGGGAATGAATGGGAGGAAAATTAGGATACCGAGAGTGTGCGCGCGCGCGCGTGCTTACGCATATGTGCAAGCGGTATGAAGAGAAGGAAGGAAAAAGGGAGTGAGGTTTTATGGACGAAATTCCATCGCTGTTTGAATTACGGTTTGCGGGTAATAAAGGAGCGTCGCTAGTTCCAGCATTCTTAAGTTTCAGCAGATTTAGATCTGCTGGGACACGTATGTGTACATTTTTTGTGGCTCTTTAAGCTTTAGAACATCCATTAGTAATAATTTCACTTTGTTCGTTTTCTTCTTCGCATCATCTCTACCGTCTCTTCGTACAGTTTTGTGCATTTAAAGTTTTATTCAAATGAAAGAGAAAACCGTGCAATTTTAGCGAGCAAATCATTATTTACAGCTGATGATATATTTCTTGACAACCGAATGAGAAGGATGGACTATTGCGAGATCATAATTTTTAAAATTTTAAACATATGTTTAATTCTAAAATTACAGAGCCGAGGATATAGGCAGAGAAAATGAAAGGATAATCAGGTATTTTTCATCATCTCGAAGGATAAATTAAAAATAAATTTCGAATAAAAGCAAAATAAATAACTGTTTTTAGAGCTTCATATTTCATGATAATCAACTTATATCATTGCGCATTATCGATTTAATAAAGAAAATTGCTTTAAAAGAACGGAAAGCCATTGCTTTTATAGGCATTATAAAAGTTAGCCCGTTCAGTGTAATAATAATTTTGCTTACACAAACAAGAAGCAATTAATAAATGCTTTAAAATAAATTGTGAAAATGTTCGGGTGATTAGTATTAACAATGCACTTCGAATAAAGTGAATGTTAGCGGATGAAGTATAATTTTACTTTTACAAGTAGTAATGTTCTAAAAGAAGTCGATTTCTCGAGCGAGATATAAATATTTCGAAAAAGGCACGGGCGAGATAATTAGGGAATCATAAACGCGGAGAAAAGAATAACAATGTAGCAAAAAAGAAAAAATAGAAGTGTGAGAAAATACAGAGATAGAGGGTAAGGAGTACGTGGAAGGGCAGGAGCAGAGAGAGAGAGAGAGAGATAGAGATAGATAGAGAGAGAGAGAGAGAGAGAGAGAGAGAGAGAGTGAGCGAGAGCAGTAAAAGTTTTCAAGTGAGAATGTCGGGAGGAAGCGCGATAGAAAGCTGACTAGACCTATCTTTTTTCCGTGGGTGGGAAGGGCCGTACGGGATGAGCACGAACGTGAGTTACGTCAAAAGGGCCACTTATCAGCGATATCGTCAGTTTTTACGAGGATACTTTCTCTGGAAAATATTTGGTCTGAAAATACTTTACAGCCGAGGCGGGCCTCGTAGCCTCCATGTGACGGCGCCTAGAAACTTGGCGAGGGTCGCCTCACGCATACACGCGCCCCGCATCACGGCCCCATGTGTGATTGTGTAAAAATACAGCATGCATTGGGATGCTGATGGTTTGGCCAGGCGCATGTGTGGTCGCTGGAAACCGGTGGCTCGGATCAAGTGTCCTTGCGGGCCTAAGTGTACACGCGCGCACATGTGCCTCTTCCCTCCCCTCGCGGCCCTTCCACACACACACACACGCGCGCACTCTCTCTATCTCTCTCTCTCTCACTCTCTCTCTCTCTCTCTCACTCTCTCTCTCTCTCTCTCTCATTCGACAAAAACAAACGGAATTATGCGCGTGCGAGGACGAGCCCTTTTATTAAGTCCGGCACTTTTACCACGGTCCTTCGATCCCGTCCTCCTTTGATAAGGATCCATTATACCAATGTGTTGCGATCTTTTATTGCCCCTACAAAATTGTATGGGTGCACGCACGATTACCATGGCCAATGCAATCAACGAGCACAGACGAATGACTGCATGTACAACAAGAGCTTTAATATTTCTATTCAATTTTAATTTACAATTTTATTATTTTTAAATAAATGTAACAAAGCTATGTCGGGAACGTCGTGGCTACTTTATTTACAAATTGTCGTGTCAATTTTTATAAATTTCGGTATAATGATTGCTCGTAAGTCATTTTTATATGTCGTAGCATAAAATTGTTTTTAATAATTAAAATTTACATTTCCCAATGTTCTAAATTTGAAGGCAATTCAACAATGAATATTATTACATTTATATAAATATTGCGATTCAAAAAAAAATTTTTTTTTTTTTGGTTTAAGCATAATCTAATTAAGCGATTTATGTATTATATATTATTCTTCGTACACTTCTCCTTACAAATATCTTTTATATTTAATCAAATTTTCTGTTATCTATTTATGGTATCACTCGTTAAAATAATGAAGTAGCGAGTATTTTCAATATTCAAATAATAAGGGCAACTATAATTTTACTAATATTTTCTAGATTTATAATAAAATAGGATTCAGCAAGCACTAAATGGATATTGGCGTATTGTAATTGGAAATAATCATGATTACTAGAAGTAAAAGGATTGATGAAATTATTCGAAATATTTTTTAACTTTAAATCGAATGGAATTAGAGAGAGAAAGCACCGCTGATTATTAGAGTATTTTAAATTGGCCGACTTAAAAGTAATAAAGGATATTTTCCACAGTAACATACGAGATCTTTATTTCTCAACATGATTATGCCAATATTTGTAAATTAATGCAATATAGAGTAAGTTTCGTCTCTCCCGAATAAACCGTAGCACGCAAAGTTAATGTTAACTCTACAATTTCTACATAAGTCATACAGGACCTCACTGTTGTATGCAAACACAGCGTGGACGCACGGCAACAAAATTTTCCAATATTGTGTTTCCTTTATAATGTGCGCTGCTGTGTACAAACTACATACGTATATGTCCTGCTTTATTAGCAGTTAGCGCGCAGCAACAATTGCGAATGCTCGAGTTTCGCGTACACGCGCGTCACAAACGTAAAAACGCTTTATCGAGTGTAAAATGGCGTTCGTGCGAAATCACTAGGGCGTGATATACGCCGGGGGATGTAAAATTTTGGGGTAAAGAAGGGTTAGGTGCAGGGTAGCGCGGGGATCGATACTGCGCCATCCTGTTCAAGGGCATCTGCTCCCGTTTCAACGGAGGGGAGTCATCCTTGTCGACGTCGTCTGCTCTTGAATTCCACTTTCTGTCTCTGTTCCCATCCTCCCAGTTGCGCGTATGCCAAAATGTGTAGCCAGCAACGGGAGTATGAGTAGGTGTGGAACTCGACGCCGGTGAGATTAATACAACGTTTTAAAGTGAAACTGCCAGAATGTTTATGCGTAAGAGATGTTGTATGAATGCCTCTCATTACCCCTGGCATTGACCCTAAAATTAATGGCTCCTTCTTTAATTACATACGTGTGTAAGAGTGTTTAATCAGTTTGAGAGCGACAAGGTGTTGTCTCTTCATTTATGCTATACATCACCACATGCTTATATACACATTATAAAAAAAAACTAAAAGTCCACAATGTAAAAATTCATATTTTATAATTAAGTTAGGTGTGGTACCAAGATTGACATTGGACACGACAAGGATCATTTTTACAGCAAATAAGGACTAAAAGTTATTTAAATCGATACGATATCACACACACACACACACACACAGACACACGCACACACACACACACACATTTCACTATCAATATGAAAAATGTTATGTCATATATATCATTTCAAAACACGAAGGATTATATCCAAAATTCAAATTTCTTTTTACACTTAAAAATATAGATTTTTCTAATAAGTTTTATTTTTAATAAGTTCCCAATCATATATATATATATATATATATATATATATATATATAAATTTTCAATGTTCAATCATTTTTTTTTTACTAATTACGTCATAAGATATTATGAAATTATGTAATAAAAAATTTTAATTTTGTTTAATTCAGATTACAATTGAAACGTATATTAATAACAAATGTATTAAGTATGAAAATTATAAAATTCAATTATTCATAATATTTACACATTAAATATAGAAATAGATATTATTCAATAAATTTATGAAATCCTAACTTGACTTAATATACTTTAAACATTATATATCCGCATTATATGAAATTCATTTCATTTAAATCACACTAATGTATTTCCCTTTTTATTTAGATGTAGCCATTATTACTTTCTACATATGTTTTGGTTAAGTAGTTAACTTACAAACATAGATATTTCCTAGTGCTGACTCGTTCTTGATTGCATTCGTTTGTGATTATTGCGAGCTTTGAGTTGCTCACTTGGTGTCTTTGTACATACGGGACTAGACGCCAGTGACTGACTGAAAGAGGGAGATACATAGATAGAGAAAGAATGAAAATAAGAGATTTAGAGAGAGAGAGGGGGGGAGGACTTGAAAGCTTGTAGGGATTTTGGCTTTGAACTGAATTCCTTAAACTTTATTAATTATTTCTGGTATTCAGTAGAAGCGCTCACTTAATTCTTGCTGCGGTAAGATGTTCAAGCGTACAAAATACCATCGTATTGAACTATCTGTTACACAAGTGCATATAATAGAATATTTTTTGTTAAATATTGCCTTAATAATGAGTCAAGCGTAAGATTTTTTAAAATAGTATTTAAAAATAGAAGAAGTAATTTAGATAAAAAAGGGATAATATCTTAATCATTCGATGTAATTTGATGGAAATAAAACACTAAGGGATATCTTTTAGAAAATAATATAAATAATTTAATAATAACAAATATATCGCAAAACACAATAATATATTTGAATAAAATATATGGAAATCACACGTATAAACTAAAATTGAAAATTTGATATGTAAGAACATTAGGAAAATGAAAAATAGTGTATCATGGTAAATCATTTTCAATTAATATACTTGAAAATGAATTTAAAGAAACATTACTTGTAATGTGATTGTGTACACATAGCATATCGTAAAACCTCGTGTTCCTAAATTCTTTTAAAATAATTATATTTTACATATTAGAATACAAATTGAAAAACATCATAGAATTATTAATTTTTTTTTATAATACAAAAACAGATATTTTATGTACGAATGTATTAGTTATAAATTTCTAAATAGCTAATAAGTTAGAAACATTTATAATTAGTTACATATTCATTTATTTTAAATTTCTTTTCAAGATTTTAATGAAAGATAAATCTTTATACTTAAGGAACAAGACGATAAACAATGTATTACTCTTTGCAATTATAGATGGTGCTAGACGAAAACAACTATACACAAAGAGATCGATTTACTAGATGTATCTATCTAATAAATACCATTGAAAACGGCAACGTTTATTGCGCGTAATGAAAATCAAACAACGATAGAGAAAATCTAAAAATAAAAAAAAAACAAAACAAAAATTATTCTCTTAGTAAATAGAAATCCGATAATTCTTTCTGTTACACACACATACATATATATATATATATATATATATTTTTTTTTTCTTTGAATCAACTTTCTCAATACTGTTATTATGAACAGTATATTTTAAGCATAATTAAATGAATCTATTAAATTTTTAAACTTTTGAAATAATGATTTACTCAAAGAAAATTATTCTGCATATATTTAAAAAATAACTAAAATATATCAAAAATAATGTTTGAATAAATAATATTACGTGCTACGATGTAATACATAAATATAATATGTGCTAATTGGTAATATCATACAGTACATTTTCATATAAAACTATTGCTATAATAAATTAATACATAATTGGATTTTAATATATTGAAGTTTTAGTAGTATTGAAAGTTCTATTTAAATAATTTTATACATTAAATCTATGATTCACTTCGAATGAAAACTTAATTAATTGTAATATTTAAATAAATGACTTATACAGCACTGAGAGTTTTGAAAATTTTCTTACTCGCCGTAAAATTTATGAAAAAGAATAAATTAATTAATTTCACATTTGTTATCTTCTTGGACATATTTTAGTCAGATTGGATTTTCAAATTGACTAAAAAGCACAATTAATAAATCAAGTGAGGTCGAACGAATTCAACTGTACTTTATCGACAAAGTTAAAATCTTTTTCATTAAAAATAATTTTTATCAATGTCTATGTATTTGACCATTTATATAATATACTTTGATGATTATCTTCTTATCCAATATATTAACTATAATCTCGACTGGGTTATCGGAGAGCCAAGTTAATCAACATTTTCTTCCGGCGCTGTCGCCTGTTCGCCACGTAACATCGACAAAATTGTAAACGCCAAGGATGTATCAAAATTCATTAAACGCATGCCAATGTAGACAAGGAGGCAGCACAAAAAAGTCAAAGCTTTTTACGTAAGTCCATGCCCATCCTATCCTATATACCGTTAGCCAATCGATAGCGCAAGTTTCTTTGAACTTCGTGCAATGTTTCGGATAAAAGACCTTGGCCCTACGTATTGTTTCTTTAGGGCTTTATGAAGAGAGAGAGAGAGAGAGAGAGAGATAGAGATAGAGATAGAGAAAGAGAGAGAGAGAGAGAGAGAGAGAGAGAGAGGCGATGGGAGGAGAAGAGCAGTAAAGTAATGTGTAGGTACGAGAGATAAGGACAAACGCTATTTCTGGAATTCCAAGCGCGTTTTCAAAAAGTATCTTTTAACGATAGATTTTGCCCGTTTCTTTTAAATTCCTAATTTAAAGACAGAAATTTTATTCGTAATTTCTCATGGGTTATAAATATTTAATTCTTAATTTATATCGAGTAGTATCATATGTTTTCTATAGTAGAAAGTGAGAATGCTTTCTGAGAAGTATTATGTTAAACGAAAGAAATAACTATGTAAAATTAAATGTTAATATTACATTAATGTCCATTGATAATATATATGTACTGATTTACCTAAAAAATTTTGCTATTAAAAGCACGTACTCGCTTTTTATACTTTCTTTTCTTTTTTTTTTTTGTTGATAAATGCATCAATCTTAAAGTAATTTAGAAAATAACAATGTTCTTTTATGAGATCACTGAAAGCAAAAGAAAAGTGTGATTTTTTTGCACAGTGAACTGTTCAAATAATAGTGACGGATCTACCCTAACTTAGTTGTTTCCCTCTAAAAAAAGTATGGGATTATTTTTCATGATCTCATGTCATCAAATTTCAATCTAATGCATCTTTCTCATGGTTAAATCTTGAAACCGAACGTCCGTCAATCGGTTTACTTTTTCATTCTTAATAGAACAAGATAGATTATTACGGGAATTGATAAGCTAAAATAAACAAGTCGTGAAGTTTGCATGTACGAACAACCAAATCAATCCATCAAGTAAAATCGTACAAGACGCGTTTTATAAGCTTAGTAAGATATGTAGGGGAGTCGTTCAATATTATATTGAATCAACTGTAGGCTGTGTAGGCTTAGGCTGTCGTTAACATACTGGCTGTTCTTTACAATCTGATTCTTATGAACCGAAGATTCGGTATTTATTCAATATTTTTTCGGAATATGAGATTCTAAAATAGATCAATACCGATATATTAATAAACAGTAGAGACAATAATTTTATCAGATAACGAAAGAAAAAGTTTATTAATATTTAATATTATAACTTCAATGCAATAATTGTATTATCATTTATTGGTAAGTTTATTAGAAAATAAGACATTGAATTTTCTTTACCGAGAAAATCATTATGTTTTAACTATTTTTTCTACACCTACGTTTTTCAACAATACGAAAAGCCATGAAATGAATAATAATTTTAATCGAGTAGTTGTATATTATAAGATATTGATATAAATTAAAAAATAATATATGTACAAGAACGAATGTAAGTTATAAGAGAAAAAACACCGAAATATATGTATGCGAGTGAAGCAGCATAGTTGTAAAAAGAAACTCTAACCTCAATTTACCCTCTGGTATTGGTGACTTTATTTTTATTTTTTTCTTCGATAAATAAAGCCTAAAATCACATAAAATAGCAGTGTCATATATAATTAAGAATATTTTTCTACCAATATGTTTTTATATATAATGTTACGGATACTATTTACATCCAAATTTGAGTCCTGATATTTTTACATGTTATTTTTATATCTTTGAGTGATGTTTCCTTTTATTTTCTATTTAAATTTTTATCTTTTCTTTTCATTTCACTTGCATGAATATTTTGATATTTTTAAATTATTTAAGCATTATATTCAGAACGACATAAATTCACTTAAATTTTTATAAAATCAAAGTGAACTAATTGAATAAGTCCGTTATTGATTCATTTGATGGATATTGTTGGAATTATCGTACGTTAATTTATATAAGATCCTTCATAATAATATTTATGAATTTTTTATTTCTTTTCATATGTATTTTAAATTTTAGTCTTACATTATTATATAATAAACATTATATTGAATTGAGATCTTCAAAAATTTTCTTTATTATTTAGTCTTTATAAAATTGTGCGCACCATATCATTTTAAAATATTTTCTTTCGTCTATATTCTAGTATTTTTGAGATTTCAGTGAAAGAAATAAAAAACATTATTCATTTTTTAAATTTATTATAGCCTTGCCAATATTCAATAAACGAGAAATATTACATTACATTCTGTTTAGTTGATTGAGGAAATTCGACAATTGGTTATTAATGAGTAATGTCCTTATAGGTTGGGATAATAATACAATCGTGCCCGACCTTATAAGGACCTTGTTGATACTTGCTTCCAAATAATTTCCAACTCGATGTAGGAAAAAGAAAAAAAAAACCAAATTATATTCAAGTTATGGTTATTAGCTGATCTTGCATGCTTCTCATGATATACGTAATTATAAGAATTTCGTTGAGTGCGCGTGCGCTCAATTAGCCTGGGCTTTATAAGTGAAGATTGAGGGCGGAGAGAGAAGGAGGGGGGGGGGGGGGTTTCAGAGAGAAAAGCAAAAAGAATTTGATTTTTACGAAAAGAAATTTTTCTTATGTGCTCGTAAAATTTTACTAGCTTATGAAATCGCAACTAAACTCAATGGCTTTAATAATATACTTTAATCATAATAAAGAGGTCATCGCAATCATATCAGTTATCGACTGATATCATGATATTTGCGCAGAATTTAATAAGAGAAAAGTATGCGGTAAAGAGAGAGGGTGAGGGGGGAGAGAGTGAGTATGAGTGAGGGATGACGGGAGGGCAAGGGGGAGTGAGAGGCCGAGCTGAAGTTGATTAATGATCCGACACTCCAGTATGAGGCCACGTTACGAGTATAAGGCCATTAGGTACGACAGCCCTTAGGGCCTACTGAACGATACGACCATTCGCTTGACGTAGACGCGAACGTGGAACCACATACACGTAGGAGGTCTGCAAGAGGACATAAAGGAAAGTGTTGGAAAAGTTTCCAACTTTTCGGACACGCGACGACTGCAGTCACGTGAGCCCGACGAAAATGTGTTCCTGAGTCGTGTGGGTTCCTCTGCGCGATCCCCTTGGGTACTGCAGCCACTTCCTGAATGTAAGCTCAGAGGCTCGCTAGACATACAAATGGGCCTGTTTAGAGTCCCCGGCTCTGTCCCCTTGCGCCTCCGTCTAGTCGCCACGAGACTTCTTTAAAGGTCGACTAGCGATCGCTTCTTACGCGTCCTTCTTTAGCGCACTTGACAGTCACGGCCGATTTTTGTTGACTTGCCTTACGCGAGCTAATGCTCCTTTTTCACTGCTCTTAATTACTTTAATCTATCGCGGTGATGTTATTTGTCCGAGCACTCGGACATTTTTCTTCTCGATCTACTCGTTGACTTAATTAATTAATGCCATTTTCTTTTAGAGTCTTTACAAATTGCTCCTACTCGCACTTGAAATGCCACATCGGACTGCAATTATCATTGAAATTTCAAGTAGCGCTATATGTTTTCATTATTTTTCAAGATAATGAGGAGTAGTGCTGCCGGAAATTCTATATAAATGAACGAAAATTACTTATTAAAAGATGAACGGGCCTTGCATTATAAGTTACCACCTCACCTGCTCTCACGAGGTCTTGTAACTTTCAGCTTGTTTCAAGCATTACTTATCTGTATTCGCATCTGCCATGTATTACTCGCTCGTGCATATATTTTTCCTCTACCTCGACTCTTCGTCTACTTCACGGATTTCCTTTTTCTTAAGGGTCAATGCAGCGGCAATAGTTCTTTGACACATACGCCCTCTGCGGCGTACCGCCGTTCACCTCATGTATCATCCATTTACCAATGGACTTTTCACTTTTAAAATCAAGAACTTCCTATTGCCACCTCGTTCTACTCACCATCACCTCAGTTTTTCCTTGAAGAAGGTCTTAGGAGAATGAGGGGGAGGCCACCGGAACTTGTCTTTCAAAGGTTGCCGATCGGCTTCGCGAGAACTCGACTGATTGATTGATTTAAAAGTTTTGGGAAACTCGGGGCTTTTTGCCGGCGAGTGTCTCGATGTAATAATGGATAGGTCTTGTAGATATGGTAGCGGGTGTGAGTAAAACAGACTTGGATGCTTGGAAAATGGATAATACGTAAACATTAAGATTACTCGGGTGCAACTTTTCATCGGTTCTAAGCCATTTCCTTCGACGGAATTTTACATCTTGGAAAAGAAACGTGCTGACATCACACAATAATCTCAACTTTCCTGTATTTTCTTCAATAAATAGTTGTTGTATTTTCTTGCAATATATATATATATATATATATATATATATATATATATATATATATATATATATATATATATATATATATATATATATATATATCAATTATTATCTAAATATCATTTAATGCACTTGTATCTTAGAACCTTAGAAAAAATTTAATTTTAATAGTCAAGTTAATGTAGCAGATGTCTTACCGATTCGCTAATGCTTGTGAAAAATAAATTAATGTAATTTGAATATTTATATACTGTACACAGCATTCATTCATAAATTGCATTTACACAATATAAGTAAACTATTTATCAGCTGTAAATCCTTTTTTGGTTCTTCGACACCATTCTAATTGATATGCAAGCATTCTCAAATCAACCGAGCATGGACGAACTGAGTTCGCCAAACTTCTCTAAAGGTCGTAGAGCTTTATTGCGCGAATGATAAGAGCATTGATAGAAGACTTGATTCGAGCATACGGCACTCGATAGCTTCTGAACTCCATTTTACGTGCACGCGAATTTAGCCGAGCTTTGGGATCTATACATATTGACTCGCGACTGCGCAGACGAAACTTCCGGCAGGCGTCGAGGGAGACGGGCAGAGAAACGGTCTAGCAACGACGGCATCATTCCTCGAAATCACGCGCACGTGCGAACACGTGCGTGTTAACGCGCGTCGACGAAGGTACGTATGTATATGTAGAGTCGGTGGAGTCCTACTCCCATCAGAGTGCTGCTCTGCGTGTATGTCCTCCTCCTTCTCCTTCTTCTCCTCGTCCTACACTTCCTCCTCCTCCTCCTCGTCTTCGGTGCGCCTCAGGCAATTCACCTCGACAATTTCGCGTATACGGGCCATACGAGGTTATTATCCACGGGCAACTGACTGCTTCCTAGATTGCGGTATACTCCGACTTTCTTTATCTTCCATTTGGCTCCTCTTCCCTTTGACTATTTACCACCACTCGCGTGTCTCTTGTTAGGTACAACGTTATGGTTTACAATTCCCGATGCCTTTGATTCGACTCGATTTTGTCGCGAGACTCTCAGCGCATCCACACTGACCGAATTTGCAAATCCTGCTAGCAGGATCATTTTGAATAGTGAATGGAATATTCCAGCATGAGGAAGCACATTGGACATTTTGTACATATCGTTGTGTAAATACATTACTTCTCCACACTACTCCAGACTAACATGTAAATCCTAATTTTATATATATTTGGAAAATTCTTAAACGCTGTATAAATTATAAACTAAATTATTTATTTCATAAATTAATTATTTTACTTAATTAATAATTTACATCAAGCAAATGGTTATATTTTCCTTTTATATCTAAGATTTTTAATATATGATATTTCAATTTACCTAAGTCTTTAGAAGTGACATTTTTTCCATTGATACATGCCACGACAGTTTTAAATTGTTTTATTATAAACTTATTATTTAGTCAAATATTTAATTAAAATTTAATAAAAAAAATTGTTGTATCAAAACAAATTTTAAAGTCAAGGAAGATTTCGATAATTCCATTGCGTAGTTTTAAAAATATTTTCAATTCTATATTTAGCTTCTGTTCTTGAAAATTATCATTCTCATTCTTAAAAACGTATTGTAAAAAATTAAATCCAATTTTATTTTAATATAAATGGAAACTTTAGATTGAATTAAATTTGAATGTAATTTAATATTTTATAAATGTCTAAAGTTACTTAATGTTTGATTGTTTTAAAATCTGTTTATAAGATATTATTTAAATTTAAAACAAATTTTATGAGGTCTTTTTTAATAGAAAACTGTTACAATGATATTTTCATCGTAATAGATTATTGTCACAATTAGCGTTTGATATTTTAGAATCTCATAGATTATCAGTAATAATTAAATTAATTTTAATCTATTAGCAGAAAGGAAAAAAAATTAAAAAATTAGTAAAATTATTATTAAAACAACGAATCTATTATTTATCCATCCATGATAGTTAAAATTGAGAGTGAACTAAGTAACAGAAAATTAAATAAAATAAATTAATTTATTGTTTAATTTATATTTTTATGTTGCTATAATTTGATTAGATATCTGAAACAAAAATATAATAAGAATCGGTGGATTATTTGTTAAATGATCGAATTTGGTAAAGGCATTGTAAATGCGAGTGAAAAAAAAATGTTGTAAGTATGTACGATTGTAATAGTCGCTGGATACTTAAATTATTTTTATATATTCAACGAATTCCACGATACTTCTTCGAAAATTAATAAAAGAATCCGTAAAGCTTTTATGAAGATTGCTATAGTGACTTATGCATTATTCAGCTACAAATAACTTTTTCACATTTCGATGATTTCTGTGTTAACGCGTCAGCTTAAGCATATATGCATATTTAAAAAAGCATTATCCTTATAAAACTTATGAGATGGAGATAAGAATGAACTCAAATTCAACAAGTAAATCTTTAATGCCCATCTTCATAATAAACATGGATAATTATCCGTAGGTTTGGCAAGATTAAAAAATTAAGTAAGACTCTTGATTCAAGTCTTGCATTATCATTTATTATTAATTAATCCTACTTTTTTTTTTTTTTTAGAAATGATCACTTCTCTGCCGCACTTCATACACTTTTCTCTTTTATGTATTTTGTTCTACATCATTCATATGTCTTCGTTGCACCAGTGTAGTTCCTCTTAACGTCACGCTTTCAACTTATATAGGCTTCAGCATTTATTCTCGTACAAAAAGGTGGGCTGTGGCACGGAAACATTTTTCACGTACGACCAAGTTGAACAATACTAAACTTTGTACCCATACTAAAGCACAAATTTTTGTGCGTGTGTTTGTATTTCCATTGACGCCCATGAGCATCTGGATCTGTGACTAAGAACATGATTAGATTATGTAATTTAATCGCAATACCCGACTACTATCTGGATTTAAGCACACACATATAACAGGTGAAAAAGATGTAAAGACAACAAAAAGAGAAAAAACATTTTTTAATTGCAAGATTTCATTTATTATTGTAATCTTATATATTCGGCCAAAGAAGAAATTCTTTAGTTGATCAAATTGAGGTATTTCTTTAATGGTTATTGTCCAATGAAATGCTTAAATCCATCGGGTAATCGTCGTGGTTACTTTTCATAATTTAATAATTAATACTTTAGTCCAATACTAACTTGAATGAGTGAAAATGGGATATTACCGATGGTTTTATGGGGATTATTGGACCGAAGAAGTATGTCTGAATCGATAGGTCTCATCAGGAAGGGCATACTTGTGTTGGTAAGGAAGATCGCTGCTACGATTGCTAGTGAAGTAAAGCCCTTTCACTTTTTCTTCATTTCCGCTCCTTTAAATCCAATGTCTATGTAATACTGAATTTGCGTATATAGTATATAATTATCTGCGATATAATTTTAAATTGATTATTTAAAACAATGCTAAACCAAATGTTTATTATTTGAGCTGCAAATGTTTACATCTCCATAATTGTATAAAGTCGAATATGTTTATGAGTAAAATATATTAAAATATATACGTCGGCAAATTGCTTAATTAATAATAAAAGCAATAGAGGCTAATTTCCGAGGCGTTATTACAAGCATAATTATGTATTTTCCCTTTGAATAAAAGCGTAGGCTCACGTAGCCAATAAATTCGCACATAATACCTGGAGGCAGAAGACACATTCTGCATGAGACATCAGAACGTCGATGCTCCTTTGAATTTTCAACTAAGCTGTGCTTGCTTTAACTCAAGAAAATAAGAAGGAAGGAAAATAAATACTCTCGTTGCTTGAAACGTAGTAAGTCAGGGAGTCGGATCGCATGCCTTTCCCACCGTAAAGCTGCACGAAAATTCTGCGTAATCCGGCTGAACGGCCTGTCGGCCCTTACAATGCCGAGAGAAAGGGATGGCGCTGGCCTAATGCAAAAGGAGGAAGACACCTCGTCAAATTAAAAAAAAAAAACGAAAAAAAGAGGCTTCTTTCGATGACATTTGCGCATGGGCGCGCGCCATCGCATCCAGTGCTGCGCGGGGGCCACGCGCACATAACGATGCATGCTGGCTGCGGCCCTCGTTACTCCTGATTTTGCCAAGTTACGTCAGCAATTATTGGCGTCTCCTCCTCCCGACTCCCGTCGATCCCACAGCCCTTCGCTTACGAGTCTTGGGAGCAGCGAAAGGGAAAAGATCGACGGCAGTGCAGAAGAGGAAGAGACGCCAGCTCGTTAAAACGCAGCCTGGCAGCCAGCGGCAGCAGCATCAAGTTTGCGAGCCAAGCGAGGGACGGAAAGAGGCTCAACTTTACGATCAAAGTTGCTGTACTCGCAGATGCAGCCGGAGCAGAAGCGAGTCAGGCAAAAGTCGCGGAATCGTTAAACGGAAAGGCTCTCTATGCGAGCACTTTGTCAAAGAGTCTTATTATGGGCGTTTGCTCCGTTTTCTTTACCTCTATGCGCGCACCTGCATTCACTCATTTCTCGAAACGAGATCGTTAGGTGGACCTGCGTGAATAATAGAAGAAGGAAGGGTCGGCCGGATTGGTCAGGCCGGATGTCATCCGCAACGAGTGCTCGACATGTATCCGAGTCCGCCTCCATTTTGTCATGTTGTCATAGGCGAATGAGCAGCAAATGGCCATACTTTCTTCAAGCGTTTCTCTTTCTTCATGTAGCTTTTGAAATACTGAGCTTTCCACAAACGCCGTGATATTTATTAGCCTTTTCTATGACTTTAATTACTTTTCCTATATTTTTATTCTGTACGAGAAATTGCCGCCTCAACATTGACCGAGTAATTCGGCAAAAATATATTTTTTCCACATGTTTTATCAATACTCTTTAGATTCATATAACACTTGTAGTTTTAGCAATTTTGTACATGCAATGTTTGCCATTTACCCAAGTCCATATTTTTCGAAGCAAAGAATTTTTGCTCAATATACTATGGATTATTTTGTACAATGTTCATTCATAATGCCTATCAATGATTAAAAATAACGATGAAAATAGATTTAGAATAAATCGACGATTTATGAAAACTGAATAAGAAAATAATTATTTATATACATATAATTAATTACATTGACAGTGAAATATAATGAATAGCCGTAAAGGATATACTTTTATTCCATTCAATCACCAAATAAACGATTATCTTAACTACAGACCGATTTAATCAAATTTCTATTTGTTTTTATATCTCTTTCAATTACGAATAATGAAATTTGTCAAAATCATACAATCGTTATTATTAACTTGAATTACATGACTTTTATGAAAAAATGAGGTAAAAAATGTTACTTACCTATAAATATCTTCTCATATAGATTTTTATTATTTATAAAGGCTAGTTAATAAGCATAGAAAAGTTATAGTAAATTTTTATATGACATCGATACTCAAAGATCAATGGAGTCGTAGTATAACTAGAATAATATTTTTCTTTCGTACCATGTCTTTTTCAAACTTTTAAGTAAATTATTTTATTTGGAATAACACTATTTTTAATCAACCTGGCTAATTTCCTTTCCAAACAATTGCTCGTTACGACGTGTACACATGCTCCTTTACCATTCTATTACTCAATTGCGTGCAACATTCCTCTTACTTAGCCCTTTTTGTCACCCGTCTCATTTTTTGTTTTTTGTTTTTTTTTTGTTTTTCTTCTTATATTCATTCTATTCGGGTTATCCTCCCAAACTATCCTAACGCAGGAACAAAACAAATTTTCCTCTAAACGATTTTTCAAAGCTTAAGATTCACTCGTTATCTTATTTCATATCTTTATATTCCTTACATTATTTTTGCCGTCTCTTTTTTCTTCGGCAATAGGCGTAGAATCCATTTATTCATAACTTCGCGGGCTGAACAGCATTTATTTTTATGCGACACGATTTTCAAGTTTCTTCATTTCCGCACGTGGCTGCTCTCTTGATGATATCGTAACTTACTCAGACATTTTACGAGGAATTCAAATGAGAGTTTTAGCTAAATTCCAAATGCTATATTCGTGAATGAAATTTATGACTATTTGAAATTCAAATGTGAAAATGATATTTAAGTGCAATTTCAGCAGAGCTTTTATCTTATTTGTCCGAGCGAGGATTTTTGGCCCAATAGACTAAATCATTGTTATAGTCTGAGGGTTACATTATTTAATGAAATTGATCATTAAAATTAATTATTCATTTTCTTGAAATTTAGAGGTTCGTTAATTTATGTTTTATAATTTTATGCAAATCATTTTGACATCTATATTATACATCATACTTGATAATAAATCATTTAAATGTTGCATAAATTTTCCAATTTTATTTTATATTGTACATAAGCATGGTATTGTTTTTAATGATTTTTAAACCTTTTACATGATCAATACTAACAAAATTTCATTTCAATATTTAGTAGATTAATAATAATCTATGAATATTGAATGAAATGTATTTCTTCAAACCTTTGAAACCCTTAGTAATGCAGCATCAAATTATCCCAATACTCGCTCATTCCGTTATTTCCAGCAGATTTTTACCCTCGTGATATCTTATCTTCCATTATTATGTTAAGGCGTTTAGTCGATAAAGTCAACGAATTATCATTTGATCACATATGACATCATTAACTTGTCAGTAGAGCGTTGAATCCTCGTTTCAAGAAAATGATCCATCCATACTCTTCTCGCGCCTTCTGGCTTTATCTTAATTTACTGTCTGTGTACGGGAAATGAATGTAGATTGATGTGAATAAGTTGATGAGAGAGAGAGAGAGAGAGAGAGAGAGAGATAGAGAGAGAGATTATTATCTACTATTTGCAATGACAAAACATAGCAGATGGGGTGAATGTATCTATAATTTTCTTACCGAAATTTAAACGAATTTTTTATGTATTGAAAAGATAAAAAACATTTTAAATTATATTAGATATGAATTATTTAAAATAAAACTATAATTCTTTTTCATCGCATTTAATAGTGAATATTTATCAATGAATAAAAAAAGAATTCTTATATTTTAAGTCAAATAAATTCCTCTATAATTACTAATTTTGGTTCTAATAAGCATATATAAGTAGATACAATTTATTATTCGTTAAATATGTTTTCTATCGTACCATCTAATTATGTTCTCATTTCATATTTTATATGTATTCTATTAAGTATTAATCGTTATATTATTTATACATATTTTAAGTATTAAAATTTTAATAGGAAATTTTATTCGCTAAAATATTTTAATGAATCGGATTAAATTTGTTTAATTCTTAATATCCAATAACTGATAATTAATTTTTCTAATAGTCAGTAGATAATAAATGTGCTATTAAATAATTCAAGGTAGAGCAAAAGATTTTGTCATGAATTATTATTTTGTCATGTGTTTAATTATGTGTATGTATGTATATATATATATATATATACTAACTTAAAAACAATTCATTTAAACTTAAAATTTTAAGAAAATTAAAAGGATAAACTTCAAAATACACGTAAATAAAAAAAAAAAAAATCATCATATTTGAATCAATGATCAACTGACATAAATAATGTGGAGAATAATTCATATACCTTTCGAAACATAAAAGTTTGCTTCTTTTAACACCATTGAGTTTATTTAATTAAAAATAATGTTTTCATAATATTTTGCTGTTTATATGTAAGTCTTGTATGAATTGCGAGTCCGAGTTTGTAGACGAAATAAAATGCCATAACGAAATTCCATTTTCGGAATTCATAACCACGAAACCTCAATTGAAGTTCCACGAAAGAGAATACATAAATGAAGTAGCCGAGAAAATGAAATAAATCGAGCGTTGAGATGGCCGAAGGCGATGCGTCGCCGTCATCTTCATCCTTCGTTCGTCAGCCGATGAAAGAAACGTAGCTTCGTCTCGTTGCAATGGCAGAGAAGGAAAATGAATAAGAGAAGTTCGTTGTCGTTGTCAACGTCTTCTTGTGTCGGCATTACTTCTGCCAGTTTCCTGTCGGTACAAATGCACTGAAGGAGATAAAAGAAAATGGCTTATCGGTTAATGCGCTAGAGAAAACTTTAAAAGACATTTATGCATAAATCAAGAATAAATAAAGTAAAGAAAATGCGTTTATAATGTATTTTTATTTACATATTATGCGTGTTCTTTTGACTTTGAAGTAAATCAAGGAAATACGATGTTTGAATTTATAAATTTTAGGGAAGCAAGTGGACACCTTACATTTCCATTGCTTGGAGACAATATTATAATTTAAATTAAGAGATTTAACAAAAATTCAATTTATGAAATTAAAGCAATTAAATCAAATAAATTATTTTTAATATATTAATTTAATTTCTTTTGCAAATGCGCAGTCACAATGAATTACTGTAATTCAGCTGTTGAATTCAAATTAAAATACTATTAAAATGAAATTCAATAGATTTAATATAGATGAATTTATACAATTAAATTAATAAGTTATTTTATTTTAACTATTATTTCATTTAAAGAGTAGATTTTAGTTTTAATGTAATTATAATAATTATGTATGTGCTTGAATATTAAAGGTATTAATAATGTTTATGTTATAAAACCAGTTTGGAAATATCATTTAAGGCGCAGAAAATATAAGCAATAATTTGAATTTAGAAGAAAGGCTGAAAATATTGATTAATCACTTGCTATTCAAAATCATAGCACTAATATTATAAATATAATAACAGGATTTGTAAATAGTTTCATTTAATAAAATTTTGACAATAACGCGACTAACACGAGTTTGTGTGAGTAAAGATATTCGTATTCTAGGACGAACGTTTCTAAAGATGCGTGGATAGAAGATTCCATTTAGGCATTCGTAGGGATTAATAATGTAGAGCGCGACGCGGTGGTCGTGAAAGGGACGCGAGATGGCTTAACACGCGACATAATCAGGTAAATAATTCATCTAGCGGTGGTTCGATATACCACTTCTTGACGACGACATGAAAATGCTTGAACCGTTCCCTCAACTCGCGTGGGAGTTGAAACATTTGGTTTGGCTCGCCCTTCACGTGAATTTTCGTGGCATTGAGAAGTATTTGTATATACGTTATCTGAGAAAGGTACGAATTCGCGCAAGGGAGAAAGCCAAGAGGATGAGGACTAAAGGAATTAAAATGAACGAGACATAATTAATTCTTCAATATTTCAAATATGAAGAACAATATATGACGAAGGAATATTATAGCGTTTGAAGGATTGTCGAATCGTTTCCTTAATAATATTAATAAATACTTCCTATATTTCGATTTATACAATGATTGAAAGAGATTTTTTTTTCGATTCGATTTCTTTACTTGATAATTTCATGATTGTCAATATTATCCAATTATATATAAAAATGTTTTGTATTATCAGTAAGTTTATAAAATAATTTAGAGGATTGAGATATTTTGAATTTGAATAAGAATTTCGAAAACTTATGTAAATTATATGAAAATGGTCTTAGTTAGTAAGACAGTTATAAGCTTTTTTAGCCACACAATTGAATATATCAATAAACTTACTTAACAGGAACATTTTTTTGTTTTTTTTTGTTTTTTTTTTGTTTTTTGTTTTTTGTTTTTGTTTTTTTTTTGTTTTTTGTTTCTTATTTATTTTTTTTTTTTACGTAGAAACGAAATATTTTTGAATTCTTGTTGTTTTACTGTCTGAGAAAGAATACAGTTCGTATAGTTTTATGCGGGAACGATTGTCTGTATAAATTAAGTAGAACGAATACAGCCTGTCTGACATACAGACATGCTATTTCAAATTTACTTGAACTTCCTTCGAGGTTAAGACTCTTATAATCTTTTAAAGTTTCCTTCTTTTCATTTCTCAAGTAATTGTATAAACTCTGTCTCTACATTCAACAGTTTCTCGTTTCTTCTAATACCGCTGTCAAGTTGAAATATGAAAAGTTTTAATAAAAATACATGTTTCTTACAATGAATAAAAGCTCAAGATGAAAAATATAGCAATATGAATAGGAAGCATAATGAAAAATAAATATCTTAAGATGACTACATCAACATATGTTTTATATGAAAAAAAATTTACTTTAAAAAAACGATAAAGCCGGTCTTGGAATGTAAATAATTTATATAAAAATTATCCAAATTCCTTCGACTCTAGGCATTTCAAGTAATTGTTATCATGGTATGCTATTCGGTACTGCGAGAGCGAAGCGCATCATCTTGCTCTCATTGATAAGCACTAACGCGTATCTAAATTCATATTATGGAATAATATTTCTATTAGTGACCAGAAAATTTACTGAGAATGAAGGTGCGGAATGGATGACGAGGGAGGACGGGAGGGTGGGGAGATAAAGACTGACGCCCTGATGTTTCAAGTTGCGTAATACACAAGTGAATTTCAGATACGATTCTAGCCGTAATCCTTCTGGGATGAGAACGAGTCGATCGCCGAGATCCACAACGGATCTCGGCCCACGTGTAATTGGACGTTGCAGTGGGCGCGCATAGATTTTCACGCCGCTAAGAGAGAAGCATCGGTCAGTTGCTAATGGGTATAAATCGACGACAATGTGTATAAATAAAAGGAAGACAGCGTCGCTGTGGCTTGAGCCAGAGCCACCTTCTTGCCCACCTGTCCTTCGCCTGCTTACATATAGCTCTCTCTCCCTCTCTATATATTTGTTGCTCCCGGTGCGAGGGAGTCGCGGGAGATTTTTCTCTTACGGTCCTCTGCTTCTCACTTGCCTTTCCCGAACGCTTGGACCTTTTAATTAGCGTTGATATTGACACGGAGCTCTGCACCCAAGGATAACGAGTTCTTCATAGCCCGTAAATTCTGCGCCTCCTTTCCTACTATACGCGTACGTGTATAGCGAGTCCCGGTGTGTGGAAAGGCTCCTTTGCAAGGTCGCCGATCCTGATATACTACGTGTCTCGCTTCCTGCCGTCTACGCCGTTTACATATCCGCTGTATACGCTCATTTTTCTCACTCTCTCTCTCTCTCTCTCTCTCTCTCTCTCTCTCTCTCTTCCTGCCTTTGAGCTTTTTATTATTTCAGGCGTTTTTGTTGTAACGAGATGCTGAACGTGCTGCCATGTACTTACGGCGTTGTGCACTCGTAAAATATATTTACCGGTTGTCTTTGCAACTGAGACTAAAAGTATTATAGTACCAACTGTGTGACAAATTATAGCTTTCGTCTGCATCGTAGCTTTTATTCTCGGCGATATTTCATTAATACTGATGAAATGATTATAATAATTTAGATTCTTCTTCAAAAATAAGTCATTGGGTGATGTGAAATTTACATGTGTAAAATACAGTGCACTCTTATATATATATGAATATTTTGAATAAGAATTTTATGAGAAAAGCGACGGAAGTTTATCAAAAATAGCCTCTCGTGCGAATTAATATTCAGCTAGATTTACTCAATTATAATAAAGAAATGTTTGACTAACTCGCGCCGAAATACGTGACAAGATGGTAAAGTACAAGGGTAAACACATTTCCTTATATTCATAATGGGAGTAAAACTTATTTTTTTATAATATCGGACTGTTTTTATTGCTGCAAATATATTTATAATTTATCATGAAATAATAAATGTACAATTTATCAGATTCAATTCACTTACGTCGCTTAAGATAATGTACGAGGTCATCAATAAAGATGTATAAAATTCAATTTATCTTTCTGAACTATCACATTTTTAATTTATATGATTATATATTAAAGAAATTTTTACGCGAGTTAGTTTTTTTTTTTCTTTTTTTTTTTTAAATTTATAAATACTATATATTATCAAGAATTTAGAAATTAATAAACCTGTATTATTTGTTTATAAACTCGACTTTGTAAATAAAATAATATGAGAGTTTTTGTACTATTTTCATGCTTCATTAATGAAAAATCTTTATAAATCTCAATAATCTGTATAAAAGAAGAAAAAATATCTTTTGGATTTTATAACAAAAATATGAAGTATGAACTTTTTAAAGTAATTAAATGAAAGGTAATAAAATAGTTTGAATTAGCTTTTACTCATAAAGATTTATAAATATTACTACGAAATAATATATTTTGAACCAATTATTCGAAATTCATCGAAATTAAGGTAGAAAAATGTACCATACGACGTTTCCAGTAGTGTAAATAAAAAATTTAACAAAAAAAAAAAACCAAAAATAACGTCAGACTATATACCCTGATTATTCTTTCAACTGTAGAAGTTAGTAATGCATATAATTTTATTTAATCTTTGCAATAAATTGCGTGTCTTATTATCATAACATGCAAACTGCATATTGACTTTACAATAACTTTTAAAATTACATTCAAAGCATTTGAAAAGTGTTACAATAATATAACAAATTTACCTTACCTTTCTTCTGCTAACATTTTTGTTTTCAAAATGAATAATTTATTCAATTATCTCTTCGTACTTTTTCAACAAATTATTTTATAAAATACCTTCAAATTCAATTAACTGCACATTATATAATAATTGCAAGCGTGAGAATATTCTAACTTTAATTCTAATTTACATGACTAATTAAAGTAATAGTATCTACAAATTTTACTTCGAATTACCATATTTATTTATAACAGCATAATGAAAAATGAGAAACATTAATCTTTCATTGGGTCATTAAACATTTTAAATAAAAGAGTGAGTCAACATTATTTCAATAAATTTAAATTTTTTAAATTAAATATGCTGAAACTTTATTAACAAAGAGACGGTGTAGCTTTAGACGTATTGAAACTTTCTATTGTTTTTTTTTCTTTTTCTTCGCAGACATTAAAAGTGTAAGACAATAATAAAAATGTAAAAATACGTAATCGTGAAGTTTATTTCGACGAATATATAAGAAATTTATATATTCTATTTAAAAATGAAATCTGTAAAAATAGATATATATTCTAATTGCATATTCCCTATGTATATGTTGAAATTAAAAATTTTGTTAGCATTTTGCTCTTCTACCATTTTCCTTGGCTCTATAAAACTAAATATATCCTCAACTGTCATTGTTGAAAATAGCTTAAAATTTATAAGCCAAACTTGCTACTTATAATTTACTCTTTAAGATGCTTTTGCTTATTCCTACATAGGGCGATCGGCATACTTACGTTTCAACTTTGTAAAAGCCGCCAACAATCCGATATTGTTTAGAAATGCGGCTGAGCCTGAAGAGAGCCTCCTTGACAGCGGAGGCCAAATCTTATCAATAGTCACCGCTCCATTGTGAGAAAGTTACTCGAATTGTAAGCAAACTTCGCAGGAGGATGATGCCGCAGCCTCTAATCGTATGCGGCCTGTCCTCGATGGCTGAGCATTGCTAACCGCAAGTGTTGCTCGACGCAAAGCGCGACATTGCACGTAAAAATAAATGATGAAGTAATCGCTGAATAGAAGATAAGTGTCACCAGTGAGTTTAGCAGAGGGCGTGGGAAATTGACACCGCGGATGATTAAATCACGCCTGCGAAGTGGCTCTAAATCATCTTAGCTGTCCAACCGCTTAATTGTGCGTGCGTGCGTGCGTGCGTGCGTGCGTGCGTGCGTGCGTGCGTGCGTGCGTAAGTACGTTCGAGCAATGTATGTGGATAAATGAAAGGAAACGATTATCGAGGATTATCCGTGCTGGATTTTTATATTCATCGAGTGGTGATGAATTGTGCGAGACTTGTCGAAAGCAAATAGTCTGGGCTTTAAAATCAATAGCTTTAATCGCATTGTGCAACTACAAGATGCAGAGCAGTTACCATAATTAGTAGAGGAGATAAAATTGAAAACTTGTACAAGGCTCTCGGAGATATAATTAAACGATTATTCTGCTCTTAAATAAAATTTACGTTTCACCTTGGAAGCGCAATGTGGTTTTTAATCGCTTCAGCCAGTTTCTGAACTTCTTACAACGCTCATTATATTTTAAAGCCTAGATATATGAAAATTCTAAAAATTAATCGCAATTTTATTTTATTTAATTATGTAATGAGGTTATTTATTTGGATAATAATTATAAGCGTTAAATTCACTCTGCGCACAATAATAATATTGGAAAATAAAGTATTAAATTCTTTCTTAGCGGCTTTCTGAATTTTCTTCTTCTATGAGGCTGTATTTCGTAAGAGGTTCTATAATTCTAAATTGACTTTTTAGTTTAAAAAATTAAGACGTTTACGGTAATACCTTGCCACTCCCCCTCCCCAACCCCCCTCCCCCACCCAATTACTCACTTGTGCTTTCTTTCGTAATTTCATTACAATTTCAAGTAATACCGTTTGTAGATTATTGCCATTTCGAACGAAATTGTAAATAAATTGAAAAGCCTGTTTTCAAAATATTCCCACATTACACTCCATGAGATTTTTCGACCACTACGTGATATTAAACTAAGCAAACATGATTTCAGTAAATCCCATTATGAAATTCAACGCCGCAGAAACGTAATCGCTCCACAAGCTGGACTTCCTTATTTCGCTCCAATCTCATTTCAAAGTTACATGAACTTGCTTATACACCGATAGACGAGGAAAAACAAAGGGCAAATTACGTATCTTCCTTCGAAAGTTGGATCGAACCCGATGAAACATTGCGAATTGTTGCTCTTGCTTGCAACTCCTCAGTCTCAATCTGCACTACCGACGCTCCTATCCTGTACATATTGTACGTCGTGCGCCTGATAAAACGAACAAAGTGAGAAGAGGCATTTACCAATGTTTCCAGCATTAAGTCTATCGTACGAGCGAATCAATGTTTTATATTCGCGACTAAAGGTTGAGAGGATAAAGAGGGAAGAAGGCGCCGATGCTCGTAAGCACTTGGAAGACGGGTGTCGCACCAATAAAGCTCGTCGTTAAGAACCTCGCGGCCAAAGCCCGTATCTCTCAACCATATTTCAGTCCCTTCGTTCATCCAGCTTTTATTATTGGTGAGCTGTGGAGTCCTCCCTTGACATTGTTCCAGCAACCCTCGCGGACAAAGGTGCCCGGGCATTACGAGGCAAATATCATTTTATATTCGTGTGTGCTCGCGCTGGCGCACTCGGAACTTCTCTATTTCTTTCTCCATCTTTGACCTCGACTTTTCCTCGTGCGCGATACTCCATTTGCTGCGTGATACGCATAAAGGCGACGGGGACGAGCATTCGTATCGTGTGTCTTGACTTTTTTACGTGGCCCAGTTATATCGCATTTGGCCAACGACTCACAAAGCCGATGACTCGGTAGAAAAAAAAAAAAAAAAAAAAAAAAAAAAAAAAAAAAAAAGAAGAAGAGGGGCAAGAGAAAGGAGAGTTGGACGTACGATGAAATTTGAGTATTTTGATGCTTTATTTACTTCTGTCTGAAATTATAAAGCACCGTGAGTTTCATAAATTAGAAATAGATACCTTAAGGCTGGAGCCAACAAGGTTATATACCAAGAGGATCACGAAGTACGACTGCCAAGTTATAATTCCGCTCAATTTTATCTTCCTTAAGCTTCATCAATATTTCGCTTGTTAAATAATAAATAAGCAATGATAATTTAATAGGAGATATAAGCGTTTGCATATATAGTGCGGATTATTAGTGAGTGACTATCAAAATTTCTAACCGTTTATGTAATTTGTAATTATTAGCTTTATTAATAAATCACGACACTGCGTCATTAATCAAAATAACATTATTTCACGCATATGCTGATATATACCTCTAATTACTATGAAGACTCGGAGATAATTACTCTTTCCTTAAATTATGTCCATACAAAATAAGGATATACGAGATGAGCTCATTTGCCATTGATAAAAATGCGTATGAATATTCGTTGAAATTGCAATATGTGAAATCCGATATTTCCTTACACCTTACTTACTTACAGCGAATAATAATTTATCGTAAACTGATGAGATTATTATTAATTCGAACGTTCTGGAGGCGTAATTTTAAATTAAAAAAATATTACTGTCAAGCTCTTTGTTAATGCTCTGGATGAGCATTAATAATTTTACAAGTCACTATTGTATAATTGACAGCAGGAGCGTCCGGGTGTCAAAAAAAGCTCCGCTCGAAATTCACCTTTTGCATTAAATATTAAAATAGCCAACGTCATAGTGTGCATTGAAGAGAAAATATGAGGCGCAGGACCGAGACTGGGGCGCAGCGAATTCAATGAAAGCACAATTTCAGCCTCAATTCGAGCGTATGTAAATAAGGTTTAATCTCTCTTATCGAAATAACAAGGACGGTTTCAATGTAAACGGTATTGATGAGCCGTAAGAAAGAAGAAGCGAGCGGAGAAATGAGATAGACGATATCGGACAATGGCCAAAGACGTGCGTAAAATTAGAGCTCATGGAGGCGCAGGTCGGTACATCCGTGGTTTTGGCGTCACATAAGTGCGAGTCATCATCGTGCCCCCGAAGTCGCCGAGTCATCCAAGTATCATCGATCAGGGTAGATAGTCGATCGAGTGGACGATGAATACTGCTAAAGGCGCGAGGCTTTACGTATGGAGAATGGAGAAAGCCTATTCATCTCTCTCTCTCTCTCTCTCTCTCTCTCTCTCACTTCCCCTCCTTCATTCTCAATCATCTTTCTCTATTTAGACCGGCCCACCCCTCTCGCCCCTCGTAGATTGACGATTAGGAGAAGAATGAACGAAGGACCATCCTTGTTATTTATTCATTTAGCCCAAATCCGTTTTGAAGATAGAGAAACGAATAAAAGAGACCAGGCAACGCACGCCTGCACTAATTTATGATATAAAAAGTAACAGGAGCAGCCTTCGCTTTAAATCAATACACGCAATGTAGGTGATAATATCGGTGATATGAGGGAAAAGAAGGTAAGTCGTTATAACTTTTACAAAGGGCTAGGTTGTACGAAAAATTAATCACTCATTACGGTTTGCTGACAGATATCCTTCTTTCTCTTTCATCGTTTCTCTCTTACTTTGGGAAGAGCTTTGACCGATTGATTTCATAATTTTCTCATTTGTTCGTACTATATAATACCACTATTTTCGATTTATTATCATTTCGTTGCGTTTCCTTTAACACATTAATATTTGCTTCTTTTCTTATTCCTTAGTGGATTATTTTAAGGTAATTACCACGGAGTACGGTAGCCGTTTATATTTGATTTGATTTGTTAGTATCATATATATTTATATATATTTAGATATATACATTCACCGGAGAACAATTTTTTTAAATGATACGAATTTCAAGGAAATACTTGCAATAATTTAAAACAAATAATCTGTAAAACTTAAATCTGATAATAACAATCCAATTATAAATTAGTTTACGATGCATTATATCAGTTCATAACTTATAATATAACACTATATAAATTATATAATGAGAATAAAAATGATAATTGAAATTTATAAAAATTCAATTATTTCATAAATTCATATATTTCATTAATTTTTTATTAACTTTACTATGATTAATTGATTAAAGTAACTCTTAATATTTGTAAGTTATAAATTAACTTTTAAAACTTGAAATTAACTATTCTTTAGAAACATTTTTTTAATCATAAAAAACAAATATGTTTTTTCCTTTTTCAATGACGTAAACGATAAATAAAAATATTTATCGATGAAATTTATAAGATAATATTTTTCGTGAAAACAAAATTACGTAAATTAATAACGTAAGTATAAGTTTTAAGTTCTATACAATTCCAGAATTTCTATTTATAAAACTTATTTATAGATACACTTAGAATTAAAAATTTCAAATATCAATTGAAAATTGTAATTAAAACACATCAATTAATTTACGATAACATTAATTGTAAACTTATTATGACAAATATGCAGATCGATTGATATTATGTATAAAATATTCATACATTTTTTATTATTAATGAAAATTAAATGGCTAGTAAGATGAAGCAATTATGTCTTGCATATATATTTTGTAATATTAGCAATAAATAACGATTATTGATTTAGCAGATTAAATAATCTAGTACCATAGAATATATGATGTATTGTCGAAATCGTACGAGTTAAAATTACTTTGCTGTAATAAAAATAAAGCTTTAAGAAAAAAAATTACAACACGTCAGTTAAATGTAAGTATATTTAGCTTTTATCTAGTTATCTGATCTCCTTTTTTATTTCTGAATATTAAAATTAAATTCTGATATATACTTTTTATTTTGCATAAAAATAGTATAACATAATATTTGAATTCATTAAAGTAATGTCATGATAATAACATATTGGAATATTCAAATGATGGATAATAAAAAGTTCTGTTTTTACATAGCAATTAACTGATAGTATTAGTTAACATACTGCATACATATATAATTGAATTAATTATTCTTGATTCTGAAAATTTTAATAAGGAAAAAATATAAATATTATTTTATTGGATTTATCAAACTTCGTAATACGTAATACGGTTAATAATATACTACGTAAGATTTATAAATTTTATCATATATTAAATGTTTGTATAAATTAACTTGAATTAAAGTGATATTAAGCATCATTAAAGCATCATTACATTTTTAATTTTCATTATTTCTTAAATTTGATCGGTTAGTTTCTAAATACGTATGCTAATAATGATAAGACAATAAATCAACGTTTTTAAGGCAGTATAATATCATGAAAAAAACTGACCTTGTAAATTAAGAAACTTACAAAAGTTTGTTAAAAATATCCGAAAGTTCAAATATAACTTTGATACTAAAATCATGAGCTAAACCGATGTCATATAACCAGCTGCAAAAGTTCAAATTGAAGGTAACTTTGGAAAGTAATCAGGGACAAGTTAAAATGACAGAATGGTTGGTATCAGGAAGATAATGGTGAGCCGGAAAGATAAAGAGCAAAGATAAATCTGGAAAATAAGAAGTAGGAGAGAGAGAGAGAGAGAGAGAGAGAGAGAGAGAGAGAGAGAGAGAGAGAGTAATCCCGAGATGATAGTATTTATTTGATCTACGTGGTATTTTACTCGGCAAAAGGATCGTTGTAGTTAAGTCAATAGTGTGACTTTGTACGCGTGGGTGAACGGACAAGGTCATATGAAATCACGAGAAAAGCCACAGCTACTGCATTTCCGAGAGAACCAGGAGGAAAGGAGAGGGGTATAAAGAGCAGCATCGAGCAAGTTTATTCCTGTATGTCCACGGCAATAAACTGCGGATTCTTTGCAGATCGCGCAATGGCAGCGAGCCAGGAAAGCGCCAGGAGTCAGCCAGGAGTGAGCTAAAGTGCGATGACATTGCTGCAGCTCTTTATCTTTCCCTTTTTATCTCTCTCACTTTCTCCGTCCCTATC
>NW_011948420.1:5547071-5571368 GCF_000503995.2 Ceratosolen solmsi marchali
TCTTTCCCTTTTTATCTCTCTCACTTTCTCCGTCTCTCTCTCTCTCTCTCTCTCTCTCTCTCTCTCCGCCACTCGCTCTCCTTGTCTCTATTAATCTATCTATCTCTATCTATATATTTCTCTCTCTCTCTCTCTCTCTCTCTCTCTCTCTCTCTCTCTCTCTCTCTCTCTCACGCTCGCTCACTCAATGCCAAAGATGCGGTTAGTAGGGTTGCAATTAAATGAACACGTCTTTGAAAGTACAGTAACTTGAAATTTACCAGAGATTCTTCCGTATGAATTTATCTATATATATAAATATAAAGTTATCCAAATGACAATTTGAAAAGGTGGTAATTATTGGTGTGGGTTCCATAATAAATCTATTTTTTTCAGTTACCTGTAAGTGAAAAGTCAAAATATATCGGTCAACATTAGCTTTTTACCAGTTTTATAAGCTAAGTGCTATTTTAGCTTTACTCTTCAAATATATTTTAAGAAAATTTTATACAAATACTGTGATACTTTTCATTTGTGATATGCACTGTTTACGTAATTAATTGAAAATTTGTAGAACGATAGAGTCATCCCATCATTCGATTAATAAATGAAATGTTCTTTTTTTTTTTATGAAACATCATTTCTTACTTAAGGTTTTTTAATGCTAATTATAACATAATTTAATCATTTTCTTAGATAAATTTTCGTATTTCTGCTTTAATTTGATATCTATTTCAAATCTTTCAATTATTCTTACAGTATTATTCTATTATAAGTAATGTAGATTATCATTTGCATAAATTTTGAACTTATTAATTTAATCAGAAAATTCAGTGGTTCATTATTGTGTGGAATATGCATGAATAAATTTATTATGAGTAATTTGAGACATTTTCAATATTTTCTAAATATATGCAAAGCTACGAGCTGTTCGAATTTCGAAATAGTTATATTTATTAGTACGATTAATTCAATTTTATATTTGCAATTGTAATACATTTATTATCTTTACTTTATACATAGTGTCGTGGACAATGAATGATATTATAAATAATATTAACAAACAATTAGAGGTATATTTATAATGTAAAATATCTTTAACGCACTTCAAAACAAATGTTTTTGACTCGACGTTCAAACGAAAAGATTTCTCATAAATTCGGTCCGATCATTTCAACTAATTATCTTCTTAATCAATAATTAAATACTTATACTTATACGTCAAATTAACATAAATTATCACTATATTACGACTATTTTTAAAATTAATTATTGTACAATTTAACTTGTACAATTAACTATTGTATAATTATTGTACTAGAGCTATTTACTCATAAGGGTAATAATTTATTATTTCAGAATGCCAAATCTATTTCTCATCTAAATCTATAGATGAATAGCTATTACCTATTGAGCTATAATTAACTTTTCAAGCAGTGAGCATCAAAAATGAAATGACTCTAACAGTTTAGAAACTTTAATGCAATTATCGTTACATACTAACTGTTAATTAATAAATCACCAATTAAATAAAGAAAAGCATTCACATTTACAGCAGTGTTGGCGAAGATACGATAATATCATAATCAGAACAAAATCTTCAGCTTTATGAATATATCTTTACAATTATCATAAATATAATGTATAAGTAATTACTTCATATTACACAAAATTAATAACATTCTAAATTTCTATTTTTAAATAAGCTTATTTTATAATAATTTGTTAAAAGAAAGATTTAAAAGGAGGTTCTTGATAGCAAGAAAATATATAATTTTATTCCTTCGAATGTAATAGCGTAAACGAATGTACATTTTTTAATTTAAGAGTATTAGTTCATTATTTACATGTTAATGTATGAAAATAACGTAGTATAATTTTATAAAGTTGATTAAATTTATTAAAAGATAAATAAATTACAAAGGGTGGTCGAGAGTTAGATATACTTTTTCTATATTAGGAGAAATACTCGTTATTTTGTCAAATTGACTAATGTACATACACATCTATAAATTATAAAAAATTACTTTTACTTTCAAGGCAATTATGATATTACAATGTATTTGACGTATGGTTACCATTTATCGTAAGTATAACATCAGTATAAAATTAAGAAGAAAGAAAAGAAAACAAAAAAATAAAAATAAAAATATGCCAGATCATAAATATTATTAGATGATAGTCAGTGATTAATAATAAGTGATAATCGACGGTAATTGCCTATTTGTAGAAATCACACGAGGAATCACGAACATTGACTAATAATCTGCGATGCGGTTATTAATAATTTTCTGCAATTCTGCACAACGTTTACCTGATATTAAGTGCATTATTTAGCAAGTAATTACTGGTGGAACACTAGCCATGAAGAAGTGCTGATCGTTTGTATAACAGAAGCGCAAATAAGTTCTTAAGTAATACGATTTTTCAACTTGTTCGAAATTCAATTAATGTACGTGCACGCACGCATGCATACAGGGCCGCATATCCACGTACCCGCAGCATAAAAATGCAAATAAAAAGTACCGAGCATAAGGAGCGTTTATGCAGACACTTCCTCGAGCACGGTACGGGCAGTTTAAGTAAAAATATTCAAGCGGCATAATATCGCTGCTGGCGGACAGATATTTACATTTACAATCAATGAAAGACAGGAGCGAGTCGGCGCATGATGTTCGATAAAAACGGACGCTACAGTACTGGCAATTAACGTACCGCGAAGCGGCAAGTCGAGGGGGGTGGGTAAGGGATTCCCAAAGACTCGGGAATCGTTAGAATCATGGAGTTACGCCGTTTAGATGGCAATTTATGAGTAAAGGGGCGCACAACTTGGTTGCCGATTCTTGGGAATTCTCCCCCCCCCCTCTCTCTCTCTCGTGCAGCATCCGTGTCCGCAGCGGGTATCCCGACAGGGCTTCTATAACCGCGTTCTCGGTCTACTTGACTACTTCGTGGTGAGTCGCGCGCGCATTTTAAGTCGGGCCTCTCTTTGCATAATGGCCAAGCGAAAACTCGCTTACTCCCAGTGGACGAACGTACGCACGCACGCACGCACGCACGCACGCACGCACGCACGCACGCACGCACGCACGCACGCACGCACGCACGCACGCACGCACGCACGCACGCACGCACGCACGCACGCACGCACGCACGCACGCACGCACGCACGCACGCACGCACGCACGCACGCACGCACGCACGCACGCACGCACGCACGCACGCACGCACGCACGCACGCACGCACGCACGCACGCACGCACGCACGCACGCACGCACGCACGCACGGACGCACGCACGGACGCACGCACGGACGCACGCACTCATGCACGCACGGACGCACGCACGGACGCACGCACTCATGCACGCACTCACGCACGCACTCACGCACGCACGCACGCACGCGCATAAAAGATTGTTTGCACTTAGGTACTTTTATGCGCGCCTCGCTGGTCACCAGTGGTATATGCAAATAGTGCGGTCGTCATCGCGGCCGTGCGAAATTGCGACGCACTTAAATGCGTATTTCAAGATTAAAGAGCAGATACACATTTGAGTTAACCAGGCTTTCCAAAGAAAAGCGCCTTTGCTGCTGAGCCAAGGAGGAGATAGTGACAGAGAGGAAATAAGAGGGATAAATAGAGATATATAGAGTGGGAAGGTGGGAGGGAAGGATGGAGAAGTCGCGTTCGCTCAAAGTGCTGGGAATGCATGTATTTTCAATGCATCTCTCACTCGACAACTTTTCTGATTTTTTGTTTATATCTATCTTTTTCGCGACTTATTCTTTGCCGAAGCGAGACGAAAATTTTGGTCTGTTTTAGATGCGTTGTCGCCGCTGATGGAAAAATCACATTTGAACCGTCTACATAGCGATCCTCTTTGAGCGGCTCGGAGATAAAATACTACGTACGATCAAATACTCCGTTCAAATATAGAAAATCATCGGAAAAATAAATTTTACTTTTCTGATTTCTATCGTATTTAAAATTATATGCTTTGAAATTGTAACCACATCACTATTGAAACTTGAACTAAATCGATATTGTATCCTTGTTTATAATTATTGGCTTCATTCAATTTTTTCTTTCTTTAATTTACTAATAACAATATGATCTTTGAGCAATAAAGTAGTTAAATTAGCATGAAAGTAAAAATAAAAAATAACTTCATTATTTAGATACATGGTATAATATTACTGAAAATTATATTAATTAAAATAAACAATTTTCCGTCACATATAATCATTAATATTAGTTTGGAGTTTATTCGACATAATATATATATATTTTCTCTATTACTTTCTCTTTATCGTACTATTTAATATGTATTAAATTTAGATGATGTACATAGCATTTTGTATAATTATATCTTAATCGCGATAAATCGTGATTGGTTTTTCTAAATTGTTAAATGGTACTTTATAAATTTTTCACGATGCATCGGTACAACATATTTCATTGGGATGAACAATCTGATCATCTGATGAAAAGCTGTAATTTTCATTACTGCTATGATAATTTCAGTTAGGCTGATTCGAAGAGCACATTTTATGAAAAATTCATTAAAATTATGCGAATAATCAATGAGTCATAATTTATTTAAAACTCTCTTCTCCTATTCGCTGATTTATTATAAAATTTGGTAAAAAATAGTTTCACGCGCGGCAATCGTTCCTAGAAATCGTCTTTACAAAAACGATATATTTACTTTTCATCTGCCATCCGCCAGAAATAACGCGATACAAGCTTTTCACTTTCGTTCGCGGGAATTCACTCGCTAATCCGAATAACTTTTGCCGCGGACCAAGCTCGCATAAAACTACTGGCTGGCCAATTGCAGCATATGTAAATAACAGCTCGTGCGCGCACTAAAAGTCAGCTCCTCGGGAACAGCCTCGGAAGCATCTGTTTTCAAACATAGCAGCGCCTAAATATACCACTTATCAAGTGACCCGTACCGAACTATGCTGACATTTCAGGAATATCTTCCGGAGCGTTCCTATGCATTTATTGTAGGGTAGATGTTCTTCCGCTGGCAATCATCCAGTATTATATTTTCGTGGCTTCGAAGACGAATGCACTCTCGAACCACCGTGGTGATCTTACTTATTTAGTCGTTTTACCTCGCGGTCAGCATGGCACTACGATCAATCTGCGAGTGCGACGAACAATCGTCCCCGATTGTGGATGCGGACAGAGGATGAAAAGAGTCAGGCGCATGCGGAACTGCAGCCGCAAGTTCGTCCTTTATCTCATCCGAATACCAAGTTGCCTGCTCATACGTAAGAGCTTTCCCGTGTTTTAAGTCGACGGACAAATCTATGACTCCTCCGATTAGATATATCTTTCTTACTAACTGAACGCACTCGCCGCTCTTTTTCCCTTTTTGCCACTTTATTTGCGCTTTTCGATCGGAGACACGAGCACTCAATTACTTATTATGCGCTAAAATTCAATTTTACGAATGGACATGCATTTTTAATTCAATGAGCAACAAAGACTTTTCATGACATTTGAAGCTAATACGGCCCCGCTGTTTCAATGACTTTGTCTTTTAGTGGTGATTTAGTTGATGTTGAGTTATCGCAGCTGATCTCGAAATTATTCCGGAGCCTTCCCATATTCTTATTAATCTACGATATTCGGATCGTCGACGACATTTAGCTCGGCCACTGTACGCGCCCAGTCTTTTATAACGATAAACAAAAAAACAATGTCACTTTTGCTAAAGAATTTTCAGTCACGCTTATGCGCCAATGAAACCAAAAGCGTTTACGTTGAAAACGTGAGTGAATGCGAAGGCTAAAACTTTACTGCTTTTCTTCGATGTCTCTTTGCTAACTAAAGAAAAACAAGCAAGTAGAAATGTACAGAGGTCACTGTCCTTCTGATCAAGAGCTTGAAAACCATTGAACTTTACTTAAAGCTAATTTCAAATTATCGCAGAATCACATCTACCAATAAAGTTTAAGTAATGATAAATAATGTAGTTTTATTCATTTATCAAAGAAATATCTTATAATTTGGAATTCTGTAATTCAAATTAATATACAAATTTAATAATTTTACTGCAAATATTATTTAGCCTTGCTTGCAAAATTTATATTAATTACTCATTTACAATCTGTTTGTGTCGATATAATATAATATTTGACGATGAAGTAATGATGATGAATTTATTAATACATTTATACATTATTGTATATATATATATATATATATATATATATAATATCTTACTAGTTTTATTATAGATAAACTAAAACTGTCTTTTCAAACGCATTACTCGTCTTGAAATACATAAATATTAAATGTACATAATAATCAGTAGGTAATGAATTTTTCATTAAGATAAAAATTTCATATTATTGATCTTTTTTATGTCTCATAATTATTCATAGATAAAAAATATTGTCTATTACTTGATTAACTCAAATGTTGAATTTTTTTATGGAATTTTTGATTAACTGAAATGTTAAATTTCTTTATAAATTGTTTATGGAAAACAGATATTATTTTCTTTATTAACAAAATCAAGGATTATTGCAATAAAATTTCAAAAGCTGTACACTCAGCCACGTTATTGTAGTACGTTAAGTGCAAAGTTAATTATTCGTCGATCCATCAAGGTATCCTTTATTCATTTCAATGCTTCGGTACGATCTGACCTCGTCGCTGCTTTAACGCCCACGCTTTTTATGGTAGAGCTCACTTTCAGCGTGAAAGAGAAATATAAAAGGTAAAGAGAGGTAAACCAGCATGTAGAGAGAAAGGATATGAAAAAAAATTACGTGCAAAACGGAAAGTAAGGTCAGGGAGTGGCGTTGACTCCGATATACCGCGGTAAGGCTCTCGGTCAGCCTCCCGTGAATCACGATATAAGAAGAAGGTGATGGAGAAAGAGGCGCAGAAGAAAAAGAAGCAAATGTAAAATAAGACGAGGAAGACGTAAAAGAAAAAAAGACTGTAAATATTAGAAAATTAATAGTAAAAGAATGCCTATCTCAATTGCAAGATTTTCGGGCAGGTCGGAGACTTTCCATTATATATATATATATATATATAGACGAATGCATTTCCAGTATAAATAAATGAACGGTGGTTAAAAAAAATATATCAAAGGAAATAAGATATGTATAAGCTTGATGAAATAAGACGATTTGTAATTATAGGTCATTTATTTATATATATATATATATATAGCTTGTATGAGAAGTAACTTTTATGAGTCTTGAAAAAACAATAAACGCACATCAATCTGGATAAATGATAACTAATCTAATAATTATAAAAATAAAAAATGAACTTGATGATGGAGGGAGGGAGAGAGAGAGAGAGAGAGAGAGAGGGGGGGGGTACAGAGAGTTGAGTGCAAGAGAGGGAGAATAGCAAAAGAAACATTCCAAATGTAAAATGGAAATAGTCTGATAAAAATAGAATAGAGACAAATAATATAAAGTAATTAGATAAAAATATATTCTTTGAAATATACGTACTAAATGAATTTCCATAACTTTTAAATTCTGATACTTTGGAATAAAAACAATTTGCTATTCTAATACTAATGTAATCTAGAGTACATACGTATATAATTATACTTGCGTACAAAAACATACACACACAGTAAGTCGAATATCTCTCTCTCTCTCTCTCTCCTTTTTTTGGCCTTTCTTTTAAGCTGATCTATATAATATTGCTCTCTTTCTACTACATTCTATTTCTCCTTATTGTTTTTATATTTCATAAGTTGCTTTTCCTCCCATTCTTTGTATCTTGACATTTCTTTCATTTTTGAAGGGGAGGTACAGTACTGTAAAAATATTCGCTTCTCGATGACTAAAGTTTTGCCAAGGATAAATTTCTAAATATTCAAATAAACCTTATTATTTTTCAAAATGGCCATTGAAACAAATATTTTTCCAAATATTGACATAATAATCTTAAATAAATCGATGAAATATTGATTTATGTACACTTCGATGTTAAAAATATATATTTTATATATATATTATCTATTTATTTATATTAAAGATTTTATTACATTCACATTATTGTTTACAAATTTTAATATTTTTAATAGGGATATAATTACGAAAATGGATCATATTGTAATATTCCATTAATTTTAATGTCAACATTATTAAAATTTAATGCATGAAAAAAGAGAAACATTTATAATATAATCAAAGATTATTTGGAATTGTTAATTAATTTTAAAAATAAATTTATGTATATTTTATATCTGTTGCATTATATATTATATACTATATTAAAAAGAAAATTAAATACATCTGTACATTTTTTATTATAAAATGTAATATTTGTTTGACAGTAGGCTAAGGCTTGAAAATTTTAAAGCAATAATATTTTCTCTTTAATTTACGCATGGAAAAAAATAATATAAAAGACCTGTAAAAAACGATATACTTAATGAATTTGGATAATAAAACAGTAATAATCAGTTATTTCTAATACATACATAAATAATGGTTGAATGTTCTTATAAATTAGAAATATCTTGTTCATGTAGTTGCATTTCAAGTAATTTTAGATTATTGTCATTTATAATACATATAAATATTAGAAAATGAACGTGCAGTGTTTTATAATGGAATTTTACGTTCAAAAGTGAACTAACCATTTACATTTATTATTTAAATTTTATTTATTTAAAGAAAAGATAGAGTAGAATAATTAAGATTTAATGTAGAACAAACTGTAAAATAATCAAATTAATTGTACTTTTAAAATATATATTTACAAAATATTAATGTATAATTAATTATATTGTAACTTATACTCGATCTTAGAGAAGCGAAATGCTACCGACTTTTAATAAAGTCAATATAATATTTATTTCCATAAAGATCAGATTATAGAATAAATAGCAATAATTTCGTGATAATTTATTCGACTTAATTTAGTTTTAAATTTAGAATACTGTAATAGCTTTTTGTAAGTACATAGCTACACATATGTACACAAGCACACATACCAACAAAAGCAAACAGGGTTTTTGAATATGAAAGTTCAAAGTAATGTGTCTGTATATATGTACATTTGAAAATAAATTTTGCATAACTGTAAATGATATTAATAAATAACTAAGGTTACAATTATATTTTTTATTATTTGATGATGTATTTTTAATTTGCTTTCAAAGCATTATTAATAATATGATCTTATGATTAAGATATTAATTAGATGCGAAATTAGACAATTTTTTTCATTCAAAAGGGGAATAAATTGGATAATTATTATGATAACAGAATGGTATTTACAAAATTAGTACTGCAAGTTAATACTTTCAGAATTGTTCAATTTCAAGTACAAAAACTTAATTAACATTGCATTATTACATATATTAATACTCTGAATTGTAGAAAATATTCTGCTATATAATTGTTACGTACACTATTTACGTACAAATCGCTATCATCATTTTTTAAACATAAGTTCATGTACATCTTAAATTATTTATATGGATTAAAATAATAAAATTTTATTAACGGATCATTATATTTAATTTTGTAAAGTTAATACTCACAATATTAATACTACATTGATTTAAATTTTCTTAACTATCGATACAACTACCTACCTTAGAAAAATAGATTTTCTACGCATACATACTTTAATGTACATATTTCAATATATACATAACGTTATATTATTGTTGTATGTCATAATTATCATGAATTTAACATTTATGGGCCATGTTTTAATATTTTATATGATTTTATCAGGTACAAATGGAAATTTGATAGTTTGAAGTATAGTACTCTTATATATATATGTATAAGTACTCTTTGTAACATGAAAATTTATGCAGCTAATGTGTTATTGAGATTATCAAATCATCACTTAAATGTTCGAGCTAAAAATATTTAAAAAATATTATACACGTTTTATGTAAAAAGTTTTATGTAAAAACTGAATTTAATTATTTCAAATCAGGACATATTGTATCGGAGTATTTATGCTTTATGTACATTATATAGATTACGCATGTGAATATATAAATATATATATATATATATAGATGTATATGTATATGTGTGTGTTTGTGTGCGCGTTTGTGCGTGTGTAAGTATGTAAATATTTATACATGGTGTTTCAATTATCAGTAGAAATCATAAGTCAGTTTATTTTTATATTTTTTATCATTCATAGCATAAAACATTATTCAATAGATCATCAGCATAAATCTTACTTTTCGTTTAAGCTTATAAGGCTCGATACGAGAAATTAACCTGACATATCCATGCTGCAGAATTCGAAATATCCTTTAGCAAGTAGACCTCGGACACTAAAAGCACGTCTCTTTTCGTTTATAGTTCCGGGATAGCTCTTTTAACCCGACCGGCTTAATAATTTCACGACCCGCGGAATATCCGCATACGGATGAATACCTTTTGCTCCTTTCGGGCCACTTATTGTTTTTTTTTTTTTTTTTTTTTTTTTTTTTTGACACAAGAAAGTGTCACGAGTGGAACCTAAGCTCGAGCGTGGGCACGAACACACGAGCCAACGTAACCAGAATCCCTCCGAAAGTTTCTACTTTCGAAACTCCTTCGCTGACGTTTATCATCGGCCGCTTCCCGTATGCTGCGCTTGCCCAGCAACAAGTTTTTCGCCGACTGAGGGATGAAATATGATGGGCGGCATAGTCGAAGCGAGCTTTGATTATTGAAAGTCAGCTTAGCGTATAATGATGGGCAATGGATTACATTCTGGGAACGACCGTGAACACTTACACACGAAACATGTGTGTTTATGTGTCAATTTGAACGACTCGAATCTTATGGTTTTGGATAGACGATTATATTAATTGTGGGATCAATTGTGGATTACTAATGATTTAAGCATTTATCATCAAATTCACAAGTATATATTCCCTCTATGGAAGTATATAAATCTCTGAATTCAATGCCAAAATTTTTAATTTTTCATGCCTAAACATTCTTTTTGTGTTTAATAATATTTACAGTCTAGATATTTGAAAGCTATAATTATTTATATGATATTGCCTTGATGATATTTATTGTTAGGTTCAAAGTAAATTATTGAAAAACTGCTTTAAATATAAAAATATACACTTTCTTCAATCTGTTTTAAAAGATGCATAAATTTTTTTTACGAAATAAGTTCATTGATATTTTGACATAAAAAATAATGTTACATTCATTATCATAAGTTTAATATATAACGTCTTTTTCAATTAGGTAAAAAATATATAAAGTTTGGAATCATTTTTATATTACAAGTTTTGAAAGGATAGTTAAACAGGATATTTTTTTATCAAATTTTCTTTAAATATTAAGTATTAACATAGGTATTTTTTACAAAAATTTCTAATTAAAAGTAAATTTTATATGAATATGGAAGTATATACTATCAAATAAATAATAAATTGAATATTGTATAGAACATGTTAAAAAGTAATTGAAAACAAGCGTTGAGACTCTCATTAACAGAGTTACTCGACGAAATACATTAGTAGTGTAGGAAGTTGAAGTTAATTTCAATTAAAATTGATACGTACAATGGGGCACGAGTAATTATACAAACTTTGAAGAAGTGCTCATTATTTTTCCAAGTTCCTCTTTAGTGAAAACACGAAGACTGAAAATCGTAAATTAAAAATTTTGAAACCCTTTTTCAGACGTGTACTTATGATTTTAGAGGAATCCGGAGTATTGCAATATTCTCCCTGTAACACTTGACACACAAGTCGATATATACGTCTCCGCAAGTCAGCCACTGGATGCTTAGCATGTTATTATTGACAAGGTTTGCGGGAACATTATTTTCTTCAATATGCGCAAGGAGCCTCGCACTGCAAATCCATCGCGTGTATGAATTTGCGCGCACTCTTCTCTCTCCACACCTCCTCGGCCCTCATCAACTCTCTTTCTCTCGCTCACTCGCACTGTCTCTCTATCTCCACTATCTATCTATCTATCTCCACTATCTATCTATCTATCTCCACTATCTATCTATCTATCTCCACTATCTATCTATCTATCTCCACTATCTATCTATCTATCTCCACTATCTATCTATCTATCTCCACTATCTATCTATCTATCTCCACTATCTATCTATCTATCTCCACTATCTATCTATCTATCTATCTCTGTCACGCTTGCGACTCACTGCACTCGGACGAACCCTAGGGTCGGAGCCCTATATTTCGTACAAAATTTCATGCAAACACGAAGGCGTATTTTTACGGACTTTATGTTGCGGATGGAGTGCTTGCGCACGCAGATACACACGCGTGGCTCGCGATTGGAAAAGGCTTGGCGTGCACTTCTGTGATTACACGCTTTCTAAGTTTGCGGGGAGCTGAGTATTTTTTTCATCGTTACGAGCCTGGCTTTCTTAAGCTTAGACGGGAGCAAATTTTAAGTAGCCGTCCGCGGTGGTCGGATTATCTGGGTCGGCCTTTCATTTAATGCGGCAGTAAGAAATGAAGTCGAATGGGATAAACTTTTCGCGGCGAATGCGTTTTGCAGGAGATATTAGAAACCAATTGCTTTGATTGAATTTTACGAAATTATTGCTCGTGCAACGAGTGTTTTTATCAATTAGTTGGAGGTAGAGTGAAAGGTGAGTTTACGCTCCAATGTGTATCAACATTAGTTTAACGGCCAATAAGTAAGCAACGGATATTTGTTAATTTTGTTATTGGACAACATTATGCTGATGTAGCGTATCCCATTGCGATTTATTTATTATTATAGAAGATATTTATTATACACACTTATAAATCATTATTTATCATTATTAGAGATTAGGATAATAGAAAAATAGTATAAGTATATCGTGTCAAGATTTTATTCTTCTTTCAATTAATTCTTAATCTTTATAACTACTAACAAAAACTGCTATTGCCGTAGAATATTCGGAAAATCATATGATGAAGTGATTCGTGCGAAAGAATTCGATATAATTAATGCACTGAACCATCATTTCACGGCAAATTCTTCATTCATTTCTCTTATTTGGATTTATACACTATGCGCGCTATTATCATCGAAAGATAAAGATGTGAAAATTTTTTTGTATTTTTTATTTTCTTTTTAGTCGCTGTCACTCTCTGAGTAAGAAGGTGTTTAGAAACTACGTCTTTATTAAAATCACTTTCCAATCAATATTTGTACATAAAAATGTAGTTATTTTCTATATCGTTATATTCTAACATTTGACTTTTCATTATGATCGTGAAATTGAATTCCCAATACTTTTAAAGTGTATATCAATTTTATCAAATTGGACAAGTTGCCGATTCACCATTCAGTCAAAAGAAGCATTAGTCAATATAAAATTGCTCTTGAGCGTTAAATTGAATTTCTCATATGAAAATAACTATATCGGATTCTAGACACTTCCAGCGCAGACTGTCTTCTATCGCCTTCCATTTCTCGCGGGCGAAATCAGAGCTTTTCGAAGTAACTCCCTCCACCTCTGTAAATTGTAAATGCCAATTCCATTGTAAAAATATCGCTGACCTATGATAAACATCAATTAACGGACGTCGAGTTTTCAGTAAATATGCAGAAAAACAGAAGCCGCGAAAGTAATCGACGTCAATGTCACGCGGCTGAGGAGAGGATCCACCTCTCTTCGGCACCGCCGACCTCGCGAATCTATTTTCGTAGTGCGCCAATAGCTCTGGCTTCTCGACAGTAATATTTATTGTACGAGCATGTATCGGATTCCAAGTGGACGCCTCCGTCAGTTGAGCTGTCAAGATATGCTAATGAGCGGAATCTGCGTTAACCAAGCGAGACTCGCGTCACGCCTAGTCACAGAAGAGGGCGAGCTTACCTTACATCATCCCCACGTCCAAGTCTCCAATGAAAAACATCTGCCACGCGATATTCTTTAATGTGACTCTCATTAATGTGATTTATCGCGCGTTTGTCTCTTTTGCGAGTAATGCGATCCTAGTGCCGATAATTGCTTTAGCTTTAAACCTCCACGACGACGTTTGTCGCGTATCTATAATATTTATAATGGTTATATATTCGGAGGCGCAGAGATGCGGAAGCGGCATGATTAGTGATTTTTTGGAAATGAACGAATCCGAGTCAATGCGATCGTTTGATAATTGATAGCTTGCGAACGAACGAGCTAGGAGCTCAGTTCATTGTTGAGCGAATCGGCGAAGCAAATGAAAAAATTCATTGAAATACGGCCAGCGCCGCTTCTTTGGCCTCCGCATAATAAAGGCTAAACAAGGAGAAGGAATAATAGCTTGTACAGCTCGTAAATTTAGCTCTATTAGCGAGCGCTCGTCCCCGAGCTATAAAGAAGCTCCGGTCAAAGTCCATTGGGTGTCGGGAGTGCATCGCAAAATGATTTCCCGCCGTTGGACTTGCTGTTAGTCGGGAGGGATTTGCAGTAAAAGCAACAGCGACACGCGCTTCGCTGTAAATATACGTGGCGGTTTCCTGCAGATCGCGATGGCTTTTCATTTGCGGCCGCGACTCGGCCAATATCCTCCACCCGTCATCCAAATGTTTGTTTTGGATTGCGATTCGTGGGAGCGCGCGCGCGCGCTGAGATAACATAGCACGACACACTACTCTTGTTCGATATATTTTTTAAGAATTATATTTTTACCGAATTGGGAAAAAGTACGTTCACAGGCTTCCTCCTATTCCAAGAATAATGTGGCATCCCTCCGTTTCGCGCTACTGCTACTCCATTACAATGATCCATCTACAATGATGAAGCTGTACAATGGCGATCGCTCGAATTATAATCTTTGATCATATTTTCAGTTAAAATAAAGTGGCTCGTTGAAAAAGTTTTCTTTTCCCATAATCTTCATGCAAATCTGACTCGTCTCTTGTCATCTTACATTTACGAACGCAATTCCTTTCAACATAACATAAATAATAATAATCTGAGCCATAATTTAGAGAGGCACATAACAAAAAGGTGCATAAGTTGGATATACTTAATTATTTTAAAATATAAAATAAATAATTTATGGATATATAACGAAAGGAAGCTAGTTATTATGAGGGAATGGACTATATATATATATATATATATAGAGAGAGAGAGAGAGAAGTAAAATAGAAATATACGTATATTTATACATATATAGCTAATGTCTTAATAAAAAATATTTTATAATGACTGTCTTGATGGATATTATGTAGTGCCAAATGTAAAATAACAATTAGATAATTTAATATTATTTCATGTGTTATTATAACATTTTTAGAATACATTGATTGTTATTGATGTTTGATTATCGAATGGATGAATTAAATTGGTTAAAAGTCAATATTAGATAAAGTAATGTTCTCGATAGTCTTATATGATGAGGCAATAAATTCTTACAGAAATTTTGAAAATAAATAATTCTCCCGATTACTGCCAAACTTTTAGAACCTTTAATGTACTTATTTCTTATTCTTACTTAAAAATTTAAATCGTATGTATAAATTTCAAAGTCGTTGAGTTCAACATCTAAAACTATCGGATATTTTAGTTTGTAAAAATGTATTTTGTATATAACTGAAAGAGAAAAAAGTGTGGCTGTTACGAGTGGCATATAAATCGTACTTTCCGTACTTAATTTTCTATATTTTTTTCTCAATATGAGAAGTTGGTCCATATAAGCTCATCCCACAGAACTTACCATATTCTAAATCATTGCTTGATATTCGACATTGCCAGATAACCGTAACATTTTAATATTTTGCTCCGGCGCGTTGGCTCGAGAAGATGAGCATAGTATTTATTTCTGCGTACTTTACCGGTCGTTCGTTACATGCCTCTATGACTCGTTTATACATTTTATCCTTTCCTCTCGCTCTATCGCTTTGGCTCTCTCTCTCTCTCTCTCTCTCTCTCTCTCTCTCTCTCTCTCTCTCTCTCTCTCTCTCTATCTCTCTCCATCTCTCTCTATCTCTCTCTCGCACACACACACACACGCACACACACACAACACAACACAACACAACACTACACTACACTACACTACACTACACTACACAACACTCATACCTCACGAGAGCCCGAGGCTTGACCACATGCGGTTCTCATGATTCATGTGTCAATGTGCAAGAAACTGACTGCTCTTGGCAGGCGGTATCCACCAATCGCAGTGACAGAAGCTATGCATTACCCTATAGTATCGCGTACACGTTTATATTACTGGTAGATGAAAACATAGGATGCGCGTACGTATACATAATGTAGACGCGTATACAATATATAAATATACATATATTTATATGTAAAAACATGAATATACGTATGCATAAGAGCATAGTAAATCTCATTATGAAACGAAACGTGGTTAAGTCGAACATTTGGAAGCAGACGCACATTGAAATTGGAATACTTGTAATAACTTCTCATTTACGATTATATTATAATTATCTCTTCAATAATATTCCTTTTATTTATTTGACAATAAAATGGTAAATATCTTGTTTTCTCGTATCGTATTATCATACATAATGTTGCTATTTCGATAAATTTTAAATACTTTTTATTCTTACATACCTTAATTGTACATCCTATTCGTAGTTTACTTAATTTTTTAATTTTTCAATTAGAAAAAGACTCTTTAACATCAATTGAATGATAAATCTATATGTTGGATAGACAGTAGTCTCCAATCTTTTGCAAATTTTTACATTTTTAAATACTATAAATTTGTATTATTATTATTTATTATTTATTATTTATTATTTATTATTTATTATTCAATCATTCCATACAATCTACATATGATATTTCAATAAATTCTGTAAAAAATTTACAAATACATTTATACGCAAATCAAAATATTACATTAATATTTTGTAACTTTGAATTATGTAAGATATATCTTATTGATCTAATTTATTGTTTTCTAAATGAAACACATTACAAAACTGAGGGAATTAAAATGTAAGTTAACTGAAATATATACTCTCTTTAAAATCGAAGACATGTTTATTAATTTAAACTGAGGCATAAACTACCCTTTTTCTATCTCTTATTATTAACTCATTGTTTTCCTTTTTCATTATTATTCAGATCCAGAAATAAGTATTATTTTCACTTGAAAAAGTATTTTTATGTTTGCTTTTTATAAAGATATGATTATTCATAACAATCCCAAAGAAAAATCATTGTCAAAATAATTTTTCTTTCCGTGGTTTAATATACACATAATTTTACATAATTTTCGTAGCGGCATTTAGACATAAATAGTGCACTCATTGTAATTTTTCACAAATGAGAGGTAGTAAAATTATTTTATAACATATTATAATCTTAGATTGTAGCTCATACTATCATGTACTAAAAAAAAAATGAAAATACGGAGAAAATTTTTATTGCATTTATAACTTGGTAATTTACAAAAATTGCCTAGTATATAAAATTTTATGATACAATACACACGCACGCATGGCTACACGTATTTATTATTATTTATATGAAATTATTATAGAAAACCTTTTTTGCCATGATTTTCAATCTTATTTTGAAAAAATTAATTTACAGAAAATTACAAATGCTAATGATAATCTTATATATCGATACACTCTAAAATATATATAAATGTAGTTGCTTGCACATATGCGCTGATAATACACGTGCAATACGGGTATTCTTACGTGCGTGCTTACTTACATGCGTAAACACATATTTAAGAATACGTGAGCGCACACATGTTCAGATGTTCTCCTATGTAGTTTTACATTTACACTGTTAAAAAAGAGCTGTGTACGTGGTTGTACATGAAAATACACGCGATTAAACACCTACATTAGTCGGTGCATACTAAATCAAGAAGTCGTATCAGCTTGTGTGGATATAATATGTGCGTGCGCGTGTTTGTATGTGTAAGGTGATTGTGGAGAGAGAGAGAGAGAGAGAGAGAGAGAGAGTGAGTGAGTGAGTGAGTGAGTGAGTGAGTGAGAATGATAAGCAGAAGGGGGGGGGGGCAAAAGGGCGTCCGCTCAGCGCGTGCACATTTTGCCACGTATATTATACTCGGTGAGGTCGATCGCAACTTATCTTCCTCTTCCAGCTCTGTTCGGGGAACGGACTGTATTATCGAGCAACAGTTTCGCGCAATAAATATCAGATGCGAACGCACCCAGAGAAAATTACTATTCCATGGTGCGGCGAGCGGGTCGAAAGAGGCGATCGCGCTCTTACGTATGGAGTACCGTTACTTTGCAATTCCCTCTCCTCTCGCCCATAGAACAATTCCGAAGCGCGTCTGTTCCCTCACTCTCCATTCTCTTTTTTCTCATTCGAGTAGGCGCTCCTACTTTTTCCCGCCTCCCCGTCGACGATTTTCCGATTTCGTTCTATACTGGGAGTTCAATGGCGCTCCACGGTATTCGATCACGCACCCGCCTTCTCGCGAACCAATTCGCGATAATGTTCGCTAATATTCTATTCTAATCTCGAATTTTTATCGACGAATCGAGAATGTTTCCTGATTCGGCTTTGCGCCTCCCAACATGTGGCCACTGCTCCTACGCCTCCCGATCTCCGCTCGAGCTTCTCTACGGTACTTGAATTCGCTACTTTTTCTTTCCTTCTACGGAGTCTCCGTGCCTATCGATCCCGTACACATATTACGGGGGTATTCATTTACGGGGTAAGTTTATTGCACAGTACCGTTCCACATGTAACCTGGTGTATAACGTTACTTGTACCATTGTAATCCTGCTAAATAAAAAATTTATGAAAGTATAGGCATTAATTCTATATGAAGCAAATGCTCGCCTATGCATTGGGTTATGGGAGTCTTATTTCGACTTATGAATGATGTAAGACTTGTTTAAGCACTTCAGAAATATGGAAATTCAATTTTACATATATTTTCAGTTTACGTATAATAAGGCTGAACTTTCGTTAACTTGGCTGGTCGTGTGGTGGATTCCTTAAGGCAATACGACTATAATGCCATTTTACGCGGATATCTATTCATTTCTCTTGGCAATTTCTTATTATAATGTTTTTATTAAGTAACGAGCAGATTATTTATAAAATTTATAAAATCAAGATTATTGAAGGAGAAATTTGCTTTAATTGATATTACTAAGTAAGTTTTGCTGTTTCTCTGCCTATGATTTTTTTTCCTAACATTTATTTTACTACCGATATTAACATAATATGCGCGCAACTTTTAACGATTTAATGATAATACAAATTCAATAATAAATAACGTGCAATTAAAATTCAATTTTCAAAGAGTTCAATATTCTCGGTTAGCGTGAACTTTTCTGCTTTTCTAATCAAGTAATCATTAAACACCGTTTCTTATTTCCTACAAAATAACTACTCGGGCTAATTTTACAAACTCGTTAGATATACCGGATCGCATAATCAATACGCAGTTGTATCATTGGCATGAACCGGTTATATTCATCGATATGAATTCCGATACGAATTTTTATTTCTTGTAACAATGTGATAATAATGCAAAATAATTGACTCTTCGTTCCCCCTGGCCAATATCATCTTTAATAGGTTATTGATATATATGGATTACCAATATTGTGCATAATTATTTACAGCTCATTCTAAAATTAAATTTATTTCCAGCTTATATAATATGAATAATTTATAAATCGAATTTCTAATTTATATTTTGTCTGTACGGTTGCTAGGTTCGTTTAGAAATACGAGATATTGAATTTAATGATGAAAGTGCTGTCACCTACCATTAATTATCAATTGTTAATACTATGGTTTTATCACGTATGCCTGTCATTATATTCCAATAATTAATACTAAGCCATTGATATTTCTATACTTGAGGCGGATGAATCTTGGATGTTTTCTTAAGAAGGTTTATGGAATTGAATTTATGTAAACAAATGCGTGAGACACGTAAAATGTACAAGTCTAACGTTGCCCTCTCCTTTGTCGCTTGTCAATCTAATTCAATACTAATATGCAAATAAGGAAGAAATAAATGACGAGACTAAAAGAAATAAATGGTAATGGAGTGAGGGAAATAGTTTGGATGCTGTAGCACGGAGAATCACGTCAAATTTCACGTATAAGAAGAACCACTTGGTCCTTCGGCCTCATTATACGCGAGCTCACACTCTTCCGTACAGACTGGCTCCTCCTCGGCGTTTTACTTCTTCCCACCGTCGTCGTTCTCCTACCCTCTACCTCCCCTTCCCCAATCTATCGCCAGAAAGATCCCAGGTTTGCGCGTGGAAGTGCCTACTCTAATCCCTCAGCGGCTCAAACGACATAGTTGAATAGCCCAGACCCTGACACAAAATCATTTTTATCAGGCAGCTTGTTTTAAATCCGCGTCTATGCAGGCTAGAGAGAGGGACGCAAGAAGGCCCGGTCCCGCCAACTAGCCATGAGAAATACGGAAGAGGATGATTCAGGCATCTTCTCATCCTATTGCCATCAGCATCGTCACGAAACTTTATTCTCCGACACGCGCACCTCGTCGCCTCGTAAATTTGGATTCTCGTCACGGAAGTCGAGGGCGGCCTGGCAGAAGGTATTTTCGCGCAAAACTGTAAAAATAGGATCAACGTTTTATCGATGCGAGGCGTGACTGGATTCGCGAGGAGATTCGTAATCGAAAACTTTTGTAGGAATAACCCGCGGTTTCCAACTCGAGCCTCTCTTTAGCTCTCCTTCCCGTACAGTCTTTACTTGACCGGGAGTGGACTCTTGGTGAGCCTGGAGAAATTGCCGGTACGGACGTGTTTAATCCCACCCCTCGTCGCCTCTCATGGTAAAAAACGTAAACTCGGGGCCCTCGACGTCAAGACGATCCGTAAGTTCGACAAAAGCTCCAACAACTTCTCAACAGTTTTATCGATGCTTTTTGGAAAGTACTATTTAGCCCGCAAGCCGCTCCAATCTCTTCATTTCACTACCAACTGTAAGGAATCTAAAAGGAGGATCTCTAAAAGGCATCTTTTAATGTTTAATATATAAATAATATTCAATATATCATTATTAATATCAAATGATATTAGAGAATAATTTCAAAAATTCAGAGAATATATTTATCGTGTATTTGCGCAAATATTAGCGCAAGTTTTATCGGTAAGGAATATATTTTTTTAAAATATAAGCATTTTCATCGACAATTATTTATCGAAAAAAGAATTCTCGGCAAAGCGCAAGCCAATGCCGTTAAAACAGTGGAACGAATATTCTAAGGTATTTTCAATGTACTCGCGATTGTCAAAAATTTATCATCGGTACATGCAAATAAAAGCAAATAATATTATATAGGAACAAGCAGCATGTCCGTAAAAGCATTTGTAGAATTGAAAAAAATAAAGGTAAGAGAAGAAAGGTAGAGACGCATAATGGAAAAGCTTTCTTTATACCATAAAGCAATAAAAAAGCATTACTCGAGTTCGAGATGGTCCATTATCTTGAATGTTTGCGCATCAATATTTTTGTTAATTGAACGCTCGCGAAGTATCATACTATTCTATCGAGTTGCCCTTCTTTAACCTCACATTCCAAATAAGGAGGTCTGGTGAAAGTCAAAAGAGAAGTTCTTCGAAAATAATCGATTTTACGCAACCATTCTGTTTTGCTAATCCAACTCGATAGTTTTGCAAACAACAGCACTCTATACCCTAGACAAATCCATAGCTCGCTTTGTAATGTCAATAGCTCCCCCCCCCCTTCCCCTTCAAAAAAAAAGCCCTGGCCTACACAAAGTTGCTAGAAACATAAGCTGGCTTACTCAAGTTCAAACGGATTTAAAAAATAGCAAATTGGAATGCAGGTTATCAAAGAATAATTCAAGCGCGCTTGAATTACGAGATAAACAGAAATAATGTACAACTATTTCAAAAGGGGATTTGTCCCAAAGTCGCGAAATCATGCGAATAAGCGGAACGCTAATTGGCCGAAATTGATCATCTTTCTGACTCGACGGAAGTTCGTGGGCTTAGTCGATCACTGGGATACAAAGCGGCGGTCCAGTGTGCTTCCCCTTCTTCGAGCCGTGGACACCTCTTCCCTTTCCTCGGGCTCGGTTGGGTTGAAAAGATGAATCATCGCGCACGCAAGCGGCCAAAGTACCCAGTAGCCGTGCCAAGACACCATCGTATTATTTTTACGACCCCGAAACGTCTGCCGGCATTACCATAATCTCCCTATGGGTGCAACGCGCACTGCCCTCTTCTCACCTCTCTCTCTCTCTCTCTCTCTCTCTCTCTCTCTCTCTCGCTCAATCACTCCACTCATTCACTCACTCGTATTCTTCCTTTGACGCTTCTCTCTATCTCGTTCCTTCCTGACTCTGAATCTTTCGAATGTGTGGTAGATGGATCACTGAAACAGTACGACAACGTTTTGAACACTAACGCTTTTTTTCGCATTTGAAACCCGCCATTTTTTATTCATACAAGCGGAATATAATACTCATATTTGAATTTCTTTCAATTTTACATTCACTTTTTATGCATTGCATAACAATTTTATATATAAAAATGTGATAAAAATGATAAATTTGACGCAATAGATATTATTAGATGTATTCGTTGGTTATTCTTGAGATCACCGGATATAAGGTAGAGTTAAGAATCTCTTTAAGCATTCAATTTAAAATACACTGAAAATTCAATTATAATATATTCATTTATCATTTGTATTTTCATTTTTATTTCTTTTCTTTTAATTGATGATAACATTTATTTGATTACTAAAAGAGGAAATTAGTTTGCGTTAATGAGTAAATATATTCTTATAATCGATATTATTATATAATTTTGTTATATATAATAAAAATCATTCAAAATATCAATTAAAATGTGTTTGAAATCACTTTTCCTACGAATCGAAAGTCGATAATTCATTAATTTTACACTTATAAAGTAATATAAATTATTATTTGTTTTGATAATGACAAAGTCTATTTAGATAGATGCTTTTTTAAATTAATTAACCAATTATTTTTAGCAACAAGGGATTATAATGTATATAGTATGTATATTTAGTGATACAATAAAATGAATATTTCAAACGCAAAGACACTATTGTTTTACTCGTTTTAAAATTTTGTTTAAAGTTTAAAGTTTTGTTTATTAGAAAAATGATTTTCATAATTATAGAATACTTATCAACAATCGATTTTGTACATTTTGTAAGAAAGATAAAGTATTCATAGAATCGAAGATATGGCATCGGTGATATGTTCTACACAATTTATATTATATAAATATAACGTATGTTATGCACTAACATAAAGCTATTTATTAATTGTCATTTCAATACTAAAAGAGCATTTTCCGAAGAATTGCACAGCATTCGTAATAAGAGAAAAACTTATTATAGAGTTGGGTATATGGTGCGACGTGCAAAGTACCAACAAGCGCGAAACTTTTTTCGTCCATCCGTTCCTTCGAGCTAAAAGTGCGTAGAGCAAAAAAAAAAGTCGTGGCCGGCTGCGATCGCGCGTTTAATACCGTGGAAAATTGCGAAAAGAACTGGCTGTGAGGCACGAAATGAGAAAAGGATCGAGGGAGGATCTTTCATTCTTTTTTCTTTTTTTTCCCTTCAGATGTAGAAAGTGACGAAATTACTTTCGAATTCTATGCACGATGCTTCTTTTCTCTTGGGCCGTTAGCTTTCCTTCTTTTCAAATGGACAATCTCTTGACTTTTTCATCTAAAGAACAGAAAGTTTTCCAAATGCTCTTTCACTTGATTTGTGTGCGAATATTTTATAATGCTTTCTGTGAATAATATAATTTAAGTTCCCTTGATTATTTAGATTTAGTAAGTTTTTTTTCTTCTTCTTCTTTATTTTTTTTTTTTATTTTTTTTTTAACATTTAAGTGGCTTTTATTTTCTTCATATTTATTTCTCAACGTGTCATTTCGATAGAATTCTGAAAAACGAAAAACTGACTGAAAATATTGAAAAGCTGAGAGTGCAGCTTTTCCGAATATTGAAATATTTTATAACGAATGTAAAAATAATTTTTAATAGAATTTAACAATCATGTGAGATAATCTTTAGTAATATTAAGTTCTTAATAAAAGTCTAGATGCTCACGGGATGACCAATAAAGTGCCTGAGTGATTTGCATATAATACTCTGTTATTATATCAGAATTTTGTGTGCCTACTATTACTGCTCTCATATAACTATCGACTTATCTTTCAGCATAAATATTAGGTTTGCACTTGATTATTAAATTGTAAAGTCTGATATATCTTTAAATATTTCGAAATAAATTTATATTCTTTCATTAAATTACATAGCAATAAGACGTGAATTAAAAATTGGAAATCGGATTCATTTATTTTTTTTTTTTTTTT